>NC_134695.1:54949245-55109245 GCF_050947455.1 Rhinoderma darwinii
CCCCTGGTCCTTTGTGGAGTCCTTGGAATGAACAGATCTCATGCTAGTTCTCTGTATTGACCACACTTATGTTTATACATATTAATAAGATCACCTCTAAGACGTCTTTTCCCCAAGCAGAAGAAGCCTAATTTTTCTAGCCTTTCATATAAAGCGACACCTCAGATCCCATTTGATAATCTAGTTGCCCACCTTTGAACCCTCTCCAGTTCTCCTATATCCTTTTTACAATGTGGAGCCCAAACTTAATCCCATATTCTAGATGTGGCCTTACAAGGGATTTCTAGAGGGAAAATATTACATTTGAATCACAGGTTTTTATCTCTCTTTTTAAACACCCTAAAATCCTATTTGCTTTTGCAGCTGCTGCCGGACATTGAGTGCTGCTGCTTAGCTTATTTGTAACCAGAATACCCACGTCATTCTCTTTTTCCGTTATCTACAGTTTAATTTCATTTGATGCATTAAGGCCCCATGCACAGGGCCGTGCCTGTCATTACAGGCACAGCCGGCCGTGGACAGCTGCCCGTATTTACAGGCCGTGCTCCCATTATGAAGTATGGGAGCACGGTCCGTAAAATAAAAAAAAACTAGCACGTCCTATTTTTTTCCCAGAAAGTTTCTACGACACGCACGCCTTCCCGGAAATATACGGGAAGGTGTCAGTCGGCCATAGAAACGAATGGGCTCGCAATTACGGACCATAATTACGGTTGCGTGCATGGGGCCTAATACTTTGTGTTCTAGCTGCAATACTTTACATTTATCAACATTAAATTTCATCTGCCATGTTTTTGCCCCTGCTGCAGCTTATCCAGGGCTTTCTGTAATATTTTATAGACAAGTTGAGCTTTAACTATCCTACAAAGCTTTGAATAGTCAGCAAAAACGGACACCTCGCTATCAACCCCGTTCAGGAAATTTCACTATAAGCACAGCAGATGTAGAACTCACAGTAGGGATGTCACAATACCAGAATTTGGACTTCGATACCGATACTTTGTGTAGTATTG
Source organism: Rhinoderma darwinii (assembly GCF_050947455.1). NCBI lineage: Eukaryota > Metazoa > Chordata > Amphibia > Anura > Rhinodermatidae > Rhinoderma > Rhinoderma darwinii. The sequence continues at coordinate 54,950,259 of NC_134695.1, forward strand.
CGATTCTCAATACCAAAACGATACTTTGCCAATAATAATAATAAAATTAAAAAAGTCCTATTTTCTGATGTGAGGCACCTCCAGGTGCCTCACATTAATAGTAATTGACCCCATCAGGTTTCTCAGTCGCAATGGGCAACATTGGGTTAGGCCCCATGCACACGCTCGTAATTACGGGCCTATAGACTTCTATTGGCCACAGGTACCTCCCCATTTGCTTACGGAAGGTGCCCGCGCCTTTGAAAAATATAGAACATGTCCTATTTCAGGCCGTAATTATGGCACGGCAGGCTCATAGAAGTCAATGGGGCTCCCGAAATTACGGGAGCGCTGCTACGCATGGTACTCACTGACCAGCGGTAGTCACTGTCCAGTGTGCTGAAAGAGTTAAACGATCAGTGCTAGATAGAGAGAAGGGGCTGGCCTGTTCGGCAGTAACTCTTTCAGCACCCTGGACAGCGAGTACCATGCATGGCGCTCACAATATAGATTTCTAATGTTTCCTTCAAAAACCCGCAACAAAAAAAGTTCATACTTACCCAGAACTGCCTGCTTCTTCCTCCAGTCTGGCTTCCTGGGATAACGTTTCATCCCATGTGACCGCTGCAGCCAATCACAGGTTGCAGCGGTCACATGGACTGCCGCGTCATCCAGGGAGGTCGGACTGGATGTTAAAAGAGGGACACGTCACCAAGACACCGGCCGGGTACGTATGAACTTTTTCTTTCTATCGCTGTCTTCCGCTGTAGAAACTCTGCCCAAAAGGGATGCCCCTCTTCTCTATCCAGCACTGATAGAGAGAAGAGGCTGCCGATTAGAGCTGAATAGAGAAAAGAGGCTGGTGATCAGTGCTGGATAGAGAGAAGGGGCTGATGATTAGTGCAGTGCAATATCTCTCTCTGCGTCTAAAGAGAAGCAGAGAAAACGGGTCCGTTATTACGGGTGACAAAGGACCCGTATTTACAGGAGGGAAAAAATATGGTGTGTGCATGGGGCCTTAATGTGTGAGGTACATGATGGGGTCAATTACTATTAATGTGAGGCACATGGAGATTCAAAATTCATAATACCTCGTGCCACATTAATAAGTGAAAGAAAGCCGTTTTTTCTTACAGCGTACACATCATAAATGACGCTATAAATGTGGTGTGCAGGTTATTACGCTTGCGACAAAACCGCATGTGTGTATATTTTATGTATTGCGACTTATTTTAATGTTTATTGTAAAAAATTTGTATTTTTTATTTAACATTATTATTTTTTTTTTAAACTAATATACTGGCATTTATCTATATACGGATAGTACACAGGCAGTTGTTAGGACATACCTAAGTATGCACTAACAGGAAATGTGGTCAGCCAGCCCTGGGGTCCTTCAATGGACCCTGGGCTGTCCGCCCATATATGGTATGTCCCGCGATCATGTCACGCAATCCAAGGGGCATCATGCCCCCTTCTCATTTTCCTCTTTAATGCTGCGGTCAGCTTTGATCGCGGCATTCAAGGGAATTGAAGCGGAGATCGGAGATTTCTCTGATCTCCGCCGTTAAAGCAAGGCTGCGGCTGTGTAATACAGACATTGCCCCGCTCCTGACAACAAGTGTGCGCACGTGGTCAGCATGATGTGAGGAGGCCGGCGCCGCACTAATGAGCGGCAGGGCTGGCACTGAAGACCGACCATGGGGGTGTTTTGCAAAGCGTGCGCCATGCTCACTGTCTTCAGTGTTGGCGCTCATTAGTGAAGCGCCGGCCTCATCACGCTGACAGTGCGCACACTTGTCAGGAGCGGGGCAATGGCTGTATTACACAGCCTCAGCCCTGCTCTGACTACATTCAAGTGTTACAATAATAAGCTGTGCGGCCGCTCCTCTTAGTATCGAAATACATGAATTAATGGTATTGAGCTGTTTGAGGGTGCACGGCCTCAAAATAGTATCGATATATTTAGATGCATCTTGCAACCTTAACGGTATGTTCACACGGCAACGCCAAGTACGTCTGAAATTACGGAGCTGTTTTCAGGCGAAAACAGCTCCCGAAATTCAGACGTTTTGACAAGTACTCACGTTTTTTGCGGCGTCCATTACGGATGCTTCTTTGAGACGGGCGTCTTTTTACGCACCGTCTTTTGACAGCAACGCGTAAAAATACACCTCGTCTGCACAGAACACAGTAAGACCCATTGAATTCAATGGGCAGATGTTTGCAGAGGGTTTGGAGCCATTTTTTCAGGCATAATTCGAGGTGTAAAACGCCTGAATTACAACCGTAAATAGGCCGTGTGAACATACCCTAACTCACAATGAATTACAATCCCGTGTTCCCCATTCTGGATCCTTATTATCCAGAGCAGAGAGCATCCTCCAAAATGTCTCTCTAGAAAAGCCGCCACGTCCATGCATTACAGGGTGAGCCCACTGATTTTAATGGGAACTACGTAAAGCTTTATTTCCGCTGTGGGGCCCAATGTACACGGTTGTATTCGAGATCCATATCGTGTCCATATATTTCTCTGGGTATATACTCTACCCCCGAATGCTTCTAAATTTAAACTTAAGTTTTGTCACATGGATTTTATAAGAAAAATTAAAAAATGTGGCATGCTGTAGTATGGGGGTGCCAAAATGCTTCAAGGGGAGAATACAGCGCCTCATGTGGCAGCATGAAGAACTTAAAGATCAGTATTATGGCTCCACGGTGTAGTCGATGCAGTGTACATAAGCCCCATCTACCCTATACCTATGAGAGGTATATACTAGGGATGCACGATGCATCGAAACTTCGATACTGTTTCGATACTCTGCATCCCTAAACGGTTCGATACCGCTATTTCCTGTATTTCGATACTTCGCTACGCAGCCGCACAGCTCAGTATAGTAACACATGAATGTATTAGAGCGGGGCTGCAGCTGTGTGATACAGTCATTGCTCCGCTCCGGAGTCCTGATAACAAGTGCCGCGTGGTCAGGATGATGCGATGCGGCCGCCGCTGCACTAATGATCTGCGGCATGGAAGACAGAACATGGCGGGCGCACTGCAAACACCCCCATGTTCTGTCCTCAGTGCCTGGACCACCGCTCATTAGTGCAGCGCCGTACGCATCACCTCATGCTGACCGCGCGCGCACTTACTGTCAGGAGCGGGGCAATGGCTGTATTACACAGCTGCAGCCCCGCTCTATAACGGCGGAGATCAGAGAAACCTCTCATCTCCGCCGCTATTCCCCTGAATGCTGCGATCACAGCTGACTGCAGCATTCAGGAGAAAATGAGAAGGGGGATGCCCCTGGATGCGTCACAGGGAATTCCTGTGACGCGATCGAGGGCCATACCATATATGGGCAGACAGCCCAGGGTCTATTGACGGACCGCAGGGCTGTCCTACCATTTTTCTTGTTGATGGGGCATACTGAGGTATGTCCTAACAACTGCCTGTGTATTATCCGTCCACAGGCTAATGTACTGGGATATAGATATATGTCAGTACATTAAAGTTTAAAAATAAAGTAAAAACAAAGTATTGTTAAATTTAAAAAAAATACACCTTCACCTTTTTTACAATAAACATTAAAATAAGTCTCAATACATAAAATACACACATTCAGTATTGGCGCGCACAACAATTTTTTTGCATCATTTATGATGTGTACGCTGTAAAAAAAAAATAATGAAATAAACACGGCTTTCATTCACTTATTAATGTGAGGCGCGAGGTGCGATGAATTTACACTCCATGTTCCTCACATTAATAGTAATTAACCCCATCATGTACCTCGCACATTAACCCATTATGATTGAGAAACCTGATGGGATTAATTACTATTAATGTGAGGAACATTCAAAATTCATCATCACACCTCGTGCCTCACATTAGAAATCGGAAGAATTTTTTTTTTTTATTACTGTTGGCAAAGTATCGAAATCGCAATACTAAACGAAGTATCGGTATCGAAGTCCAAATTCTGGTATCGTGACATCCCTAGCGCGCGCGCACGCACGCACACACACACACACATGCTGCAAAAAACAATTTTCCCACCTTCCTCATACAGACGTCATTATTATGACAATATGTGAATTTATCACCAATAAAGCACCCCTCTGGTCCAGTGACCACATTTTAAACATGGGGTATATGGAGTAATATTACCTAGTGCCCCCCAGTCGCACCCCTCTGCCGTGGATCATGGCTGCAGCGCTTCTAAGACTACAAGTCTGAGACACTCCCACTGTTCTCGGATTGGCCAGAGCTGCTCATGTGAGCAGTTCTAGCCAATCTGAGAACAAAGGGAGTGTCTTAGACTCAGTCTGTTAAGCGCTGTGGCCATTTTAGGACAACACACAGAGGGGACCGCAAAACGGCGGATCCACAGCAGAGGGAACCAGGTAATATTACCCCATATAACCCTTCACATTTATAATTTTGTCGTGGGACTGGAGGATCGTTTTAAAAAGGGGTTTTCCCATAATCAATCACCTATCCACAGAATAGATAATAAATATTTGAAGAGTGGGGGTCCGACTGCTGGGACCTCCCACCGATAGAGAACGGGCTTACCTGGCCATCCCTGTGAGCCCCATATGAAAGGAGCGGTACTGCGCATGCCATCTCCAGCAGCCCCATAGAAATGAATGGAGCGGTGGCTGCGTATGTGCAGTCTCGCTCATTTCATATGGAGCGTACCGGGACGGCCAGGTAGGCTCGTTATCAGTGGGGTTCCCAACGGTCACACTGCCTCCGTCATCTGGTCTTCTTCCCATAATGCATCCTGGTGCCATCTCTTCCCCAGGTAAGTAACACGCGCACCCGGCCGTCCACATGACGTAAAAGAAAACAGGATTTATCAAACCAGGCCACATTCTTGCATTGCTCCAGTTCACATGCTCGACCACCGCTTCATTGATTACTATGGGGCTGTCCAGCGATATCCTTGGCAGCCTCATAGAAATAACCGGAGAAGTGGCCGAGCACGAACACTACCGCTCCATTCCTATGGGGCTCCCAGGAGCGGCACCGTAAGTCTGTTCTCGTGATCGTGGGGATACCAGTGGTTGGACCCCCACCGATCATTTATTTATAAATAATGATTATGATAAAACCCCTTTAATCATTTTCTTGATGATTCTCTTAAAATGATCAGAGAAATAACGGACAACTTTAGTCTTAGATATCGGAGTTACACAATTCGCCAAGATAAGAAAGATTGACAATGACGAGGGGGGTGACTAGATCTAAACGCAAGGGCATCGTTACATACATGTGCACAGGAGACAATCACAGTCATGACGTCGCGTATCCGTTGTTTTTATCAGTAAGATACAAAGACGCAGCCGCCATGATCTGCTGCAACCTATAGATGACATCATGCAGCAGAAATACAATACAGGGAATATACAAAATGTACAGCGTCATCGATTATAACGATACACACCGACAGGGGACGAGGCTGCCGGATCCTCAGTGACCGGGGACGGGGCTGCCGGATCCTCAGTGACAGGGGACGAGGCTGCCGGATGAGGGAATCTCAGTGACAGGGGACGAGGCTGCCGGATGAGGGAATCTCAGTGACAGGGGACGAGGCTGCCGGATGAGGGAATCTCAGTGACAGGGGACGAGGCTGCCGGATGACGGATCCTAAGTGACAAGGGAGAGAGGCTGCCGGATAACGGATCCTCAGTGACAGGGGAGAGAGACTGCTGGGTAACCGATCCTCAGTGACAGGGGACGAGGCTGCCGGATGACGGATCCTTAGTGACAGGGGACGAGGCTGCCGGATCCTCAGTGACAAGGGAGAGAGGCTGCCGGATAACCGATCCTCAGTGACAGGGGACGAGGCTGCCAGATGACAGAATCTCAGTGACAGGGGACGAGGCTGCCGGATGACCGATCCTCAGTGACAGGGGACGAGGCTACCGGATGACCGATCCTCAGTGACAGGGGACGAGGCTGCCGGATGACCGATCCTCAGTGACAGGGTTGCCGGATCCTCAGTGACAGGGGACGGGTTTGCCGGATCCTAAGTGACAAGGGAGAGAGGCTGCCGGATAACGGATCCTCAGTGACAGGGGAGAGAGACTGCCGGATAACCGATCCTCAGTGACAGGGGACGAGGCTGCCGGATGACGGATCCTAAGTGGCAAGGGAGAGAGGCTGCCGGATGACGGATCCTCAGTGACAGGGGAGAGAGACTGCCGGATAACCGATCCTCAGTGACAGGGGAGAGAGACTGCCGGATAACCGATCCTCAGTGACAGGGGAGAGAGACTGCCGGATAACCGATCCTCAGTGACAGGGGAGAGAGACTGCCGGATAACCGATCCTCAGTGACAGGGGACGAGGCTGCCGGATCCTCAGTGACAGGGGAGAGAGACTGCCGGATGACCGATCCTCAGTGACAGGGGACGAGGCTGCCGGATGACCGATCCTCAGTGACAGGGGACGAGGCTGCCGGATGACCGATCCTCAGTGACAGGGGACGAGGCTGCCGGATCCTCAGTGACAGGGGAGAGAGACTGCCGGATGACCGATCCTCAGTGACAGGGGACGAGGCTGCCGGATGACCGATCCTCAGTGACAGGGGACGAGGCTGCCGGATGACCGATCCTCAGTGACAGGGGACGAGGCTGCCGGATGACCGATCCTCAGTGACAGGGTTGCCGGATCCTCAGTGACAGGGGACGGGTTTGCCGGATCCTAAGTGACAAGGGAGAGAGGCTGCCGGATAACGGATCCTCAGTGACAGGGGAGAGAGACTGCCGGATAACCGATCCTCAGTGACAGGGGACGAGGCTGCCGGATGACGGATCCTAAGTGGCAAGGGAGAGAGGCTGCCGGATGACGGATCCTCAGTGACAGGGGAGAGAGACTGCCGGATAACCGATCCTCAGTGACAGGGGAGAGAGACTGCCGGATAACCGATCCTCAGTGACAGGGGAGAGAGACTGCCGGATAACCGATCCTCAGTGACAGGGGAGAGAGACTGCCGGATAACCGATCCTCAGTGACAGGGGAGAGAGACTGCCGGATAACCGATCCTCAGTGACAGGGGACGAGGCTGCCGGATCCTCAGTGACAGGGGAGAGAGACTGCCGGATGACCGATCCTCAGTGACAGGGGACGAGGCTGCCGGATGACCGATCCTCAGTGACAGGGGACGAGGCTGCCGGATGACCGATCCTCAGTGACAGGGGACGAGGCTGCCGGATGACGGATCCTCAGTGACAGGGGACGAGGCTGCCGGATGACCGATCCTCAGTGACAGGGGACGAGGCTGCCGGATGACGGATCCTCAGTGACAGGGGACGAGGCTGCCGGATGACGGATCCTCAGTGACAGGGTTGCCGGATCCTCAGTGACAGGGGACGGGTTTGCCGGATCCTAAGTGACAAGGGAGAGAGGCTGCCGGATAACGGATCCTCAGTGACAGGGGACGAGGCTGCCGGATGACGGATCCTCAGTGACAGGGTTGCCGGATCCTCAGTGACAGGGGACGGGTTTGCCGGATCCTAAGTGACAAGGGAGAGAGGCTGCCGGATAACGGATCCTCAGTGACAGGGGAGAGAGACTGCCGGATAACCGATCCTCAGTGACAGGGGACGAGGCTGCCGGATGACGGATCCTAAGTGGCAAGGGAGAGAGGCTGCCGGATGACCGATCCTCAGTGACAGGGGACGAGGCTGCCGGGTGAGGGAATCTCAGTGACAGGGGACGAGGCTGCCGGGTGAGGGAATCTCAGTGACAGGGGACGAGGCTGCCGGGTGAGGGAATCTCAGTGACAGGGGACGAGGCTGCCGGGTGAGGGAATCTCAGTGACAGGGGACGAGGCTGCCGGGTGAGGGAATCTCAGTGACAGGGGACGAGGCTGCCGGGTGAGGGAATCTCAGTGACAGGGGACGAGGCTGCCGGGTGAGGGAATCTCAGTGACAGGGGACGAGGCTGCCGGGTGAGGGAATCTCAGTGACAGGGGACGAGGCTGCCGGATGAGGGAATCTCAGTGACAGGGGACGAGGCTGCCGGATGAGGGAATCTCAGTGACAGGGGACGAGGCTGCCGGATGAGGGAATCTCAGTGACAGGGGACGAGGCTGCCGGATGAGGGAATCTCAGTGACAGGGGACGAGGCTGCCGGATGAGGGAATCTCAGTGACAGGGGACGAGGCTGCCGGATGAGGGAATCTCAGTGACAGGGGACGAGGCTGCCGGATGAGGGAATCTCAGTGACAGGGGACGAGGCTGCCGGATGAGGGAATCTCAGTGACAGGGGACGAGGCTGCCGGATGAGGGAATCTCAGTGACAGGGGACGAGGCTGCCGGATGAGGGAATCTCAGTGACAGGGGACGAGGCTGCCGGATGAGGGAATCTCAGTGACAGGGGACGAGGCTGCCGGATGAGGGAATCTCAGTGACAGGGGACGAGGCTGCCGGATGAGGGAATCTCAGTGACAGGGGACGAGGCTGCCGGATGACGGATCCTAAGTGACAAGGGAGAGAGGCTGCCGGATAACGGATCCTCAGTGACAGGGGACGAGGCTGCCGGATAACGGATCCTCAGTGACAGGGGACGAGGCTGCCGGATGACCGATCCTCAGTGACAGGGGACGAGGCTGCCGGATGACCGATCCTCAGTGACAGGGGACGGGGTTGCCGGATCCTCAGTGACAGGGTTGCCGGATCCTCAGTGACAGGGGACGGGGTTGCCGGATCCACAGTGACAGGGGACGGGGTTGCCGGATCCACAGTGACAGGGGACGGGGTTGCCGGATCCACAGTGACAGGGGACGGGGTTGCCGGATCCACAGTGACAGGGGACGGGGTTGCCGGATCCACAGTGACAGGGGACGGGGTTGCCGGATCCACAGTGACAGGGGACGGGGTTGCCGGATCCACAGTGACAGGGGACGGGGTTGCCGGATCCACAGTGACAGGGGACGGGGTTGCCGGATCCACAGTGACAGGGGACGGGGTTGCCGGATCCACAGTGACAGGGGACGGGGTTGCCGGATCCACAGTGACAGGGGACGGGGTTGCCGGATCCACAGTGACAGGGGACGGGGTTGCCGGATCCTCAGTGACAGGGGACGGGGTTGCCGGATCATCAGTGACAGGGGACGGGGTTGCCGGATCCTCAGTGACAGGGGACGGGGTTGCCGGATCCTCAGTGACGGGGTTGCCGGATCCTCAGTGACGGGGTTGCCGGATCCTCAGTGACGGGGTTGCCGGATCCTCAGTGACGGGGTTGCCGGATCCTCAGTGACAGGGGACGGGGTTGCCGGATCCTCAGTGACAGGGGACGAGGCTGCCGGATCCTCAGTGACAGGGGACGAGGCTGCCGGATCCTCAGTGACAGGGGACGGGGCTGCCGGATCCTCAGTGACAGGGGACGAGGCTGCCGGATCCTCAGTGACAGGGGACGGGGCTGCCGGATCCTCAGTGACAGGGGACGAGGCTGCCGGATCCTCAGTGACAGGGGACGAGGCTGCCGGATCCTCAGTGACAGGGGACGAGGCTGCCGGATCCTCAGTGACAGGGGACGAGGCTGCCGGATCCTCAGTGACAGGGGACGAGGCTGCCGGATCCTCAGTGACAGGGGACGAGGCTGCCGGATCCTCAGTGACAGGGGACGAGGCTGCCGGATCCTCAGTGACAGGGGACGAGGCTGCCGGATCCTCAGTGACAGGGGACGAGGCTGCCGGATCCTCAGTGACAGGGGACGAGGCTGCCGGATCCTCAGTGACAGGGGACGAGGCTGCCGGATCCTCAGTGACAGGGGACGAGGCTGCCGGATCCTCAGTGACAGGGGACGAGGCTGCCGGATCCTCAGTGACAGGGGACGAGGCTGCCGGTTGACGGATCCTCAGTGACAGGGGACGAGGCTGCCGGTTGACGGATCCTCAGTGACAGGGGACGAGGCTGCCGGTTGACGGATCCTCAGTGACAGGGGACGAGGCTGCCGGTTGACGGATCCTCAGTGACAGGGGACGAGGCTGCCGGTTGACGGATCCTCAGTGACAGGGGACGAGGCTGCCGGTTGACGGATCGTCAGTGACAGGGGAGAGACTGCCGGATAACGGATCGTCAGTGACAGGGGACGGGGCTGCCGGATCGTCAGTGACAGGGGAGAGACTGCCGGATAACGGATCCTCAGTGACAGGGGACGGGGCTGCCGGATAACGGATCCTCAGTGACAGGGGACGAGGCTGCCGGATCCTCAGTCACAGGGGACAGGGCTGCCGGATCCTCAGTCACAGGGGACAGGGCTGCCGGATAACGGATCCTCAGTCACAGGGGACGAGATCCCTGGTAATGACATCATTAGCTCCGCTTCTCCTGACACGGAGGATCCTTTATCTGGGATCTACTGCTCCAGTCTGAGGGTCTATATCCAGGATCAGCCGCTTAAAGACATTAAGTATCGGAATAGTCGAATAGACCGGGTCAGGGTCACTGACCTCAACAATCAACTGAGATAACCTGCTCCGTGACAGCTGCTGCCCCCGAACCCTCACACACAGCGACACCACCAGTCCCTGACATACATGAGCAGCGGTGACCATGGAGACTCACTGCGGCTACCTGTCACCGATGCAGCGCTGTGTATACCCGCAGCTCCCTTCTACCGGCCCGCACAGCACTGCTCACCTCTCTCCAACCTGACAGGCTCCCCGGACACCGCCATCTTGTCTCCAGCAGGATGCACTAGCCGGAAACCACCAAACGGAAATGACGTCGGAAGGATAAGATCACGTGATCACAAGGATTGTGGTTATTGTAGTCTCTGCGTATGAGCGTTGGTGTCAGGGAGTGGTGAGGAGGGGCGGGGTGGTGGCCGGTCCTGGGCGGCGTATTACACGGGGATAAATTGAGTGACACGGAAAGAGCAATTTCTGACGCTATTTATACTAAAGTCCCGCATGGAGTAAATATTCCTTAAAGGGGAAGTGTCACATTTAACTGTAAAGGAGAACTATCGTTGCATTTACATTGATTTTTTTTTTTTTTTTTACATTAATATATTATCCAGATTTTTTCCCATAAAATACTGATTATGACCTTGTTGCGGGTCATCGTGCCATGAAAAATGATTACGACTCTTAATAATCCAATAAAACAATTCAAATATTCCAAATACAATATATATTAATGTGGACTCTAAATAAATATTTTTGGATGTAGCAGTAATATCCTAAAAACTTTTCAAGCTTGTATGACTCCCTGTCCAAAATGTTTACCTGGATTGCCACACTATGTATATCATTGCAAAATCGTTTATACTGACCTGTAGTAAACACACGTTATAAACTCACCCATTACGTATGGACACACACAGTGGAGTCACATTATTATGACCACCTCCTACTTTCCATGTCGGCAGCGTGTAGCCCATGAAGGAAGTGATATGCGTGGGCTGGCTTGGTGGGCATGTAAGGTGGGTGATAGGCTGTCTGAACACACATCACTCGTTTTTCTCATGTGTAAAAGGGGCGATTTATTAGAGTTGCAAAAAGGGCTGATTATTGGCTTTCGGGCCACGGGTGGCAGTATTTCTCACACAGCGCAGTTTGTGAACTGTTCGCATGCTGCTGTGGTGAAAGTGTATCGTGAGTGGACAAGTGGCAGCATTGGGAATAACCGATGTGGAAACTGCAGGGGCACCACGTGCCATTGATGTGAGAGGTGACTGTCAGCTATGAAGGTGCGCGAGGACCGAACAACATCCCACCGTGGGGCAGCTCACCGTGAAAATCAACCAGGGGGCTACCAGACGTGTGTCTAACACAACAGTTCAGTGAACCCGACTGCGTATGGGGCTCCGAAGCCAACGGATGGTCACTGCTCCTATGTAACAAAGGTGCATCGGAAAAAAAGCCTTCAATTTGCACGGCAGTATCGGAATTGGACCACCGATGATTGCCAGAGGGTTGCCTTCTCCGATGAGTCAAGTTTTCTGCTTCATCGAATGGATGGACGTTGGCGTGTCAGGCGAGAAACATCTGAGAACAAACCCCCTGCAACCATTGCTGGAAGAACACAAGCTGGTGGCGGCAGCGTTATGGTCTGGGGAATTTTTTCATGGCATTCTCTGGGCCACTCATCCATGTGGAAGGCTCTGAACCGATTTGGGTATGAATCCATCATTGCAGATCACATCAACCCATACATTCTGTTTGTCTTCCCTGGGGCAGATGGAATCTTCCAGCAAAACAATGCGACATGTCACACGGCTAGAAATGTCCGACAGTGGTTGGAAGAGAACAACCAAGACTTCCAAGTACTTCCCTGGCCACCTAATTCACCAGACTTGAACCTAATTTAGCATCTGTGGGACCACCTGAATTGTCTTGTTCGCTCTATGGATCCTCCCCCCCACACACCCTCCAGCAAATATGAGATGTACTGCAGTCAGCACGGCGCCAGATACCTGGATACTGAATGTGCATATATACACAGTCAAGTGACATTATTATGACCAGCAGCTAATATCCAGAGTAACCGCCGTGTGCAGCATGGACAGAACGTTATTGAGTCACTCTCAGCCCGTCTAGCTGCTGTCCGTGCTGCACACGGCGGTTACTCTGGATATTAGCTGCTGGTCATAATAATGTGAGAAGGGTGGAAAACAATGTGCTTAATGCAAAGATACAGGGCCAGAACCCAGCTCAGTTCATGAATACAGCACCAGAACTAAGCTCAGTACTTATATACAGCACCAAAACAAAGTTCAGTAGATAAATACAACACCAGAACAAAGCTCAGTACCTACAGTTAGGTCCAGAATTATTTGGACAGTGACACAAGCTTTGGCATTTTAGCGGTTTACCAAAACATTGAATATACAGTTATATAGTCAATATGGGCTTAAAGTGCAGACCCTCAGCTTTAATTTGAGGGTATTCACATCCTAATTTGAGGAAGGGTTTAGGCATTACAGCTCTTTAATATGTAGCTGCCTCTTTTTCAAGGGACCAAAGGTATTTGGACAATTATTTCAAAAGGTATTTAATAGGCTGCATGGGCAATTCCCTCTTTAATCCATCATCAATTAAGCAGGTAAAAGGTGTGGAGTTGATTCCAGGTGTGGCATTTGCATTTGGAAACTGTTGCCGTGAATCCACAACATGAGGTCAAAGGAGCTCTCAATGCAAGTGAAGCACACCATCGTTAGGCTGAAAAAAATTAAGAGATCCATCAGAGAGATAGCACAAATGTTATCAGTGGCCAAATAAACAGTTTGGTACGTTCTTGAAAAAAAAGAGCGCACTGGTGATCTCGTGAACTCCAAAAGGCCTGGACGTTCACGGAAGATAAACAGTGGTGGATGGTCGCAGAATCCTTTCCATGGTGAAGAAAAACCTCTTCACAACATCTACCCAAGTGAAGAGCACTCTCCTGGAAGTAGGTTTATCAATATCTAAGTCTACCATAAAGAGAAGACTTCACGGGAGCAAATACAGAGGGTTCACCACAAGGTGCAAACCATTAATCAGCCTCAAAAATAGAAAAGCCAGATTAGACTTTGCCAAACAACATCTAAAGAAGCCGCCCAGTTCTGGAACAGCATGAAACTAAAGTCAACCTGGACCAGAATGATGGGAGGAAGAAAGTATGGAGAAGGCTTGGAACGGCTCATGATCCAATGCACATCACATCCTCTGTAAAACATGGTGGAGGCAGTGTGATGGCATGGGCATGCATCGCTGCCAAAGGCTCTGGGTCACTAGTGTTTATTAATGATGTGACTGAAGACAGAAGCAGCCGGATGAATTCTGAAGTGTTCAGGGATTTACTTTCTGCTCAGATTCAACCAAATGCAGCAAGGTCTTCAGTTGTTGCTTGTTTGTAGGTATTTCTGCCTTAAAGGGGAATTCCGGGGACCAAAATTTGCTTTGCATTCATATTTTTATGTCAAAAGATGTCAGTTACTATTATACTTTATTTAAAATTTTGGTACTAAATGGTGCTGTTCAACCCCGGGGGAACTGTTCCCGAAAGTCCTGGAGCTTTTCTAATATTGATGATGCGCCGACACGACCCCACATGACTGAGGGCTTTCTTCCTGTGCTGTTCGTGTCGGCGTGTTATCAATGGTATGACCGCAAGGGCCTGTCACACTGCCTATTGCTGTAGTCCCCGAGCAGAGCATCAGCTAGCGCTTTTCTCGGGAGTCCAGCTCTGCTCCTGACATTTGGTCCGTGACTTCAGGGGTTTCCTATCGCTGGAGTCCCCAGGCAAAGCATCAGCCAATGCTCTGCTCCAGAACTCCAGCTATAGGAAACCCCTGAAGTCACTGTCCATATATGGACAGCTGATGCTCTGCCGTTGGGACTCCAATACTGCTGCTGACGTGACTGAGCATATATGGACAGTTACGTTGGCAGCACTACGGGAGTCCCCAGGCAGAGCATCAGCTGATGCCCTGCTCGGGGACTCCAGAGATAGGAAACCCCTTAAGTTACTGTCCATATATGGACAGTGACGCAGACAGCAGTACAGGAGTCCCTAGGCAGAGCATCAGCTGATTCTCTGCTCGGGGACTCCAATACTGCTGCCGACGTCACTGACCATATATGGACAGTGACGTTGGCAGCAGTGCTATAGGAAACCCCTGAAGTCACTGTCCATATATGGACAGTGACGTCGGCAGCAGTACGGGAGTCTCCAGGCAGAACATCAGCTGATGCTCTTCTCGGGGACTCAGGCGATAGGAAACCCCTGAAGTCACTGTCCATATATTGACAGTGACATCGGCAGCAGTAGTGGAGTCCCCGAATTGAGCATCATCTGATGCTCTGCTCGGGAACTCCAGCATTGCTGCCAACGCCACTGTTACTGTCAATATATGGACAGTGACGTCGGCAGAAGTACGGGAGTCCCCAGGCAGAGCATCAGCTGATGCTCTGCCCAGGGACTCCACTGGCATTCTAGAAGTGTACAATGTACTGAGCACGGAATTGTTTGTAGCATGGATATTTATGCCAGCGTGTGTAGCGTGGCATAAATATTTACGCTACATATGATTCCGTGCTCAGTACATTGTACACTTCTAGAATGCTAGAAGTTATTATACTCTGACTCTGCAAGCCCCTGATGATTTACTGCAGAGAGATACTTTAGTAAAGAAACACGTAGGGCTGGTAGTAGGTAGACATATCGAGAGTGCCGTCTGAATGCATATGTGCTGTATCTTTTTAACTCCTGCACCCTTCACCTTGGTGTGGGGAGTTAGTAAATATAGTGATATAGCAAGCATAGAGATGTGAGGTTATTAGATCCTCACTTTTTTTTTAAATAACTGAACAAAAATGTCTTAAAAAACATATAAAAATATACATAATAGAAAAATATTCAATTACTCAGACATGCAGAACAAATTGTTGATCTACTTTACTACATCAAAGGTGTCAATGTAAAGTGCGCAAGCACTAGAAACAAAGATATATCGATACATTAGTGTCATAATCTAATTATACCAATGTGGCAAATGAATTGATAAATCGCGGTTAGATGGTAACAAATATATCCCTTGTGGTATGATATGAAGTGAGGATTAGACACACGTCCGAGGGAAAACTATAAGGAAATCTTTAATATTTATAGTGAATTAAATATCACTATACAGATATAATAAACACAGCATCATAATCTAAGGATAATGCACAAAGTGATGTCATAATATAAAAATATTGATCACAGTAATGTCACAGTACAGAGGTAATGAACACAGTGATGTGACAATACATGGATAATAAACAAAGTGATGCCACAGTACAGAGGTAATGATCACAGTGATGTCACAGTACAGAGGTAATGATCACAGTGATGTCACAGTACAGAGGTAATGATCACAGTAATGTCACAGTACAGAGGTAATGAACACAGTGATGTGAGAATACATGGATAATAAACAAAGTGATGCCACAGTACAGAGGTATGATCACAGAGATGCCACAGTACAGAGGTAATGATCAGAGTGATGTCACAGTACAGATGTAATGTTTACAGTGATGTCACAGTACAGATGTTGTGAACACAGTGATTTTACAGTACATGGATAATAAACACAGTGATGTCACAGTACAGAGGTAATGGACCCAGTGATGTCACAGTAAATAGATAATTATCACAGTGATATCACAGTACAGAGGTAATGAATACAGTGTTGTCAGAGTACAGAGGTAATGAATATAGTGTTGTCAGAGTACAGAGGTAATGAATACAGTGTTGTCAGAGTACAGAGGTAATGAATACAGTGTTGTCAGAGTACAGAGGTAATGGACACTGATGTCACAGTAAAGAGGTAATGATTACAGTGATGTCACAGTACAGAGATAATGATCACAGTGATGTCACAGTACAGATGTGATGAACACAGTGATCTCACAGTATAGAGGTAAAGAACAGTGATGTCACACTATAGAGATAATGAACTTAGTGATGCCACAGTGCAGAGGATAATAAACACAGTGATGTCACAGTGCAGAGGATAATAAACAAAGTGATATCACAGTAAAGATGTAACGAACACAGTGATGTCATAGTAGATGGATAATAAACACAGTGATGTCACAGTACAGAGCTAATGAACACAGTGATGTCACAGTACAGAGGTAATGAACACAGTGATGTCACAATGCAGTGGATAATAAACAAAGTGCTGTCACAGCACCAAGGTAATGGACATTGTGATGTCACAGAGATAATTAATGCAGAGAAAATAAACATTGATGTCATAGTGCAGAGAATAAACACTGGAAAAATGGTCCTTGGGCCCCTAAAAAAACGGCCTAGATATGACTGTAACCTATGCTCTGCAACATATAGTTACACCCTTACATGTTAGGGGGTATTCAAACAGAGGTTTTTTTGCGCTTTCCATTGATTTCAGCGACATGCCCTATCTTCGGGCATCTGTCTCTGCCCACCCAATCGGAGGCAGAGAAAGCGTTTTTCGCTGCGTTTTTTGTTCGTGGCACTCAATGGCCGCGGCTGAAAAACGCTGCAAACGGCATGTAGGCAGGTCAAAATCTGCCCCAAAATTCCAGGTCAAAATTTTCCGCCTGCAAAAAAACTCAGTGTGAACAGGGCCTCAATGTTCACTCCTCTTGGACCCATGGCTTTGTAAATGTAATGAGTTCACCGGAGCAAGAGATGTTATTTGTAGCCATGTTCCCCTTGGTAATAGATGAGAGTCCTGAACGTGCTCCCCCATTAATGCAGAATACCCTAAAAGATCAGTTTTCTAAACAAGAGAACACTTTGGAGTCCACTAAAGTATAAGTCTGGTTTAGAAGTATTTAGTGTAAGATCTTGAGGTATTTGCCTTATTTATATTTCCCTAATATGCTTTCATTTACTGCAGGGTAGCGGAGGGGAAATCAAATTCCCAGAGGCTTCCTAAACCGTCCATAGACAAACTATAGTCAACAGTGAATGTCTATGGATTGTTGGCAGGTTCTATAGGCAGCTGTTCACATGTTGCGAATCACTGTCCCCAATGCATTCTGCTTAATGGAAAACCACAGGAATATTACAGTGATAACATGTTAGATATGTCCACATAAAGAACAACTCCAGTAGAAAGACAAAACAGCCTACGTAAATAATAGAACAATGACTACTAAGAAAACTAGGATGTAGCACTGTATTCCAACCACCATTATCCTCTTTCTGTCAAGCAAGAGCAAAAGGGCAGGTGGTTCTTATGAATGTTTATGATCTGATGCCACCATTTCTACTCAATGTGACAATACCGAATCTTTGGAAGAAAAGCCCCATCCCAGTGATCTAGCACAGTGTTACTCAAAGTTCCTAAGCTGAGTACCCCCATGTCAAATAAATGACATCAACGTACCCCCCAAACTGATCATACAATGTGCTGCACCTATTATATGCACAGGATTAGGACTGTGCAAGTACCCCCTAGAGACATGATGTGTACCCCCTGAGGTACACGTACCATAGGCTGAGAACCTAAGATCTGTCAGAATGCGCTGAGAAGTGATGTAGAATTTACTAGATGATGAATGTGCTCGGAGGAAATTGTAGAAATATACTGAGGTACAACTTGATAATGTCAGATCCAAGACAGAGCAGTCTTAAGAGACAATGAGGTGTGATTGATACACTTGAAGACACATTCACTGTTCTACCAGACGGCCAGTCCTTTGGAGGTGACCTTCACTGACTATAATATACAAGAACATGGCACAATATTTGCTGGAATATAGCTGTGATGTGGAGTGCCATGGTCAAATCTGTACATATTAAATATACTTATTGTAGTTATAGTTACAGAAAACTGGAAAGGGATTACATTCAATGGATTCCAGTGGTCTCCAGTGCAGAGAGTGGCATGTGACGTGGCTCTTGGCCCCAGCAAATAGGGAGGTTTACCAAACAGAGGATCCCACTATCTATTAACTCAGCTTGCCATAATAGAATGAATGGCTTGTTAGGTTGGGTTCACACATGGCGGTCAAAATGCGTTGTTTTGTTTTTTTTGCTGCGATTCGCAACAATACCTCAGCATTTTGTTTTGAACTTGTGTGAACGCAGCCTTAGGCCTCATGCACACGACGGTGCTGTTGCGGTCTCAATACATCTTCATTTTTGCCACTAAATTGCGTACCCATTCATTTCTATGGCCCCATGCACATGACCGTGGTTTACATAGATCCATGTGGGGCCGCACATCCAGGCCGCAAAAACTCAGGACAAGTCATTTTATGGTCCGGATTTGCGGATTCACCAATACTGGTGACTTGTTGTGGACCCGTGAGTCCAGATGGCACACGGATGCACAACAAAGATTTTTTGCAACAGACCCATGATTTTGCAGTCCACAAAACCAATGCGGTTGTGTGCATGAGGCCTTACAGTAGAGTTATGATAGTTGGGTCTTGTAAAGAACCCAGCACCTGTGTGTCCATCCCATGACCACCACAGATTTTTATCCCCTGCAAGTAAACAATGCAGGTTACAGCAAGCAGAGATATTGAAAAATGTGAGGAATTAATACAGAAAGTATATTAGAAAATGGCATAACTTTTTATGTTACAAAGAATGAGCTTTATTTTCTGAAATCATAAAACCCCTTTAAATCCACATTCTAATCTTTTATTACATGTCTTAGGCCTCATGCACACGAACGTAGCCATGTGCACGGCCGTGATTTTCGGGTCAGCCGGCCGCGGAGTGTTACCTGGGAGCCGCTTGTTTTTTTTTCTATGAGCCTGAACCACAAAACACGGCCGTAATAAGACATGTCCGTTCTTTTTGCGGTCCAGGCTCCTGGGCCATGCACGGACCGTGGAAACGGTCGTGTGCATGGGCCCATCGAAATGAATGGGGCCACAATTCACCCACAGATTTGCGGGTGAATTGCGGCTGCAAAAATACGTTTGTGTGCATGGGGCCTTAATGTGTTAAAATCTATAGAAATAGGGTCCTGAGAACTGCATGGCGGAAATAACTTGCAGGAGACTTGCTCTGGCTCTTAGCTTCCCATACCCACCTGAAGCCTCAGTCTCTCATAGCTTAGTAGCAGAGACCTCCGAGTTGATACAGCGCCCTATAAGATAGACCGCTCTGCCTCACTTTAGGGATCCCTGAAAGTTATTGCAGTGGTGGTGTCTGGTAGCGGTCATTATTGCATGGAGCCAGGGCCGATTCTAGCTTTTCTGCTTCCTGAGGTGAAAATTAAAATGGTGCCCCCCAGGTCTTGATTGACATCCCCCTGGCTGTTCTACATCACTAGCAGCCTCACAGAAAAAAAATGAAAAAAATCATACTACCCATTATCTCGCTGCAAATCATACAGTGACTACAGTACTGATTAGAGGCAGAATAAACATTGACATTAAGTGACTCACAGGTGACGATTTCTCAGATTCTAGTTGTTCTTTTTCTCTTTTCTTCTCCATCTGGCCCAGACCTCTATGATGACTTCTCCCGGCCACAGCCTATTTCTGTAGTTTTCCGCACAGATGTCTTCAGCTTCTCACTTTTCAACCATTTCTGCACCTAAAAACAAAGATAAAATTCTCAAGGTGCCACACACTACGCCCCTAAATGTAATAGTACCATACACTGCACCTCTAATTATAATAGAATCATACACTGTGTCCCTGATTATAATAGAACCATACACACTGTCCCCCCCACACACACACAGTTCCCCCTGTAGATAGTGCCCCCCGTAGGGCCCCTTGTAGATAGTGCCCCCCATAGAGTCCCCTGTAGATAGAGCCCACTGTAGATAGTTCCCCACATGGAGCCCCCTGTAGACAGTGCCCCACAAACATAGTGCCCCCTATGGAGCATCATGTAGATACTGCCCCACATAGAGCCCCTGTAGATAGTGCCCCATATATATTGCCCTACATAGATCCTCCTGTAGATAGTAGCCCCTGTAGATAGTGTCCCACATACAGCACTCTGTAAATAGTGCCCTACATAGATCCCCCCTGTAGATAGTGCCCAACATATAGCCCACTGTATATGACCGAAAGAAGAAAAGATGCAAGACAAGAACATATGAGAAAATAGAAAAGTACTTTAATGAAAATTACACATGAATACACAACAATAAAAAGAATCCATCAACCAACAGGTTAAAAAAGACATGCACGCCATGCACTATACAAGGTAAGTAACGTCAAAGATAGACAAAAAGTATAATCTGGTAATAAGGGTACGTCGGTACATAAATATAAATGAATAAATGCAAAATAACTACGAATGGGGGTAGCATTTGAATAGTGTGTACACCACTATATGTGGGAATAAGTACTCAAAGGTATGAAAATAATACCATGAATGAATGACATCAATATATGGACAAGTATGAACAACATATGGTGATGATAAATCACGTACCCATTAAACATCCAGGTGAGTGCACGGCAATGTGTCTGCCCCGACGAAGGCAGTTGCGCCGAAACGCGCGTTGGGGCAGACACATTGCCGTGCACTCACCTGGATGTTTAATGGGTACGTGATTTATCATCACCATATGTTGTTCATACTTGTCCATATATTGATGTCATTCATTCATGGTATTATTTTCATACCTTTGAGTACTTATTCCCACATATAGTGGTGTACACACTATTCAAATGCTACCCCCATTCGTAGTTATTTTGCATTTATTCATTTATATTTATGTACCGACGTACCCTTATTACCAGATTATACTTTTTGTCTATCTTTGACGTTACTTACCTTGTATAGTGCATGGCGTGCATGTCTTTTTTAACCTGTTGGTTGATGGATTCTTTTTATTGTTGTGTATTCATGTGTAATTTTCATTAAAGTACTTTTCTATTTTCTCATATGTTCTTGTCTTGCATCTTTTCTTCTTTCGGTCATATGCAATGCTTTAGGATGCTTTATGGGTATACACCCCAGGATCTGGTTCATAATTGAACACATGCTTGCTGACGGCTGCATCTTTACTCTATCTGAACCATTTTAGATCCATGCTGTGTTTTTCGGTTATATTATATAGCCCACTGTAGATTGTGCTCCACATATGGCCCTGCCCTGTAGATAGTGCCCCACATATAGCCCCCCTGTAGATATTGCCCCACATATATCCCCACCGGTAAATAGTGTCCCACATATAGCCCCCCTGTAGATAGTGTTCCACATATAGCCCCCATGTAGAAAGTGCTCCACATACAGCCCACAAATGTAGCCCGCCTGCAGATAGTGCTCTCACTTTTTAACAGAAAAAAAAGAAAAACTTTACATACTCAACTAAACACGTTCCTGCGCCGTCCTCTTGCAATGCAGGCCTGCTGTCCTCTGAGCAGGTCTGTTGGGGCAGAATGACGTAAGCGGCGCGATGACATCATCTTGCCACTTATGTCGTTAAAAGTCGCTGATTGGCAGGGTGCCTTGTTCAACTACACAAGCGGCGCGATGACACCATTCGGAACATGCCCCGCCATTCAGCGCTTATAGATGTAATTGTATCTGCGTCCTATAGACGCAGGTACAAATATAGTGCATGAGGGGGTGGCGGTGGCTGGTTTCAGTGGTGCCTCCGCCCCATCAGAGAGGCAGCAGGCTGCCGCCTGAGGCGAGATGCTCATCTTGCCTCATGGACGGTGCAGCCCTGCATGGAGCCGTAGTCCTCTAATGAAACTTGAACATTTTATTCCACTTTTAGAAGAAAATGTTGGAAACCATTTTGAACTTATACATTTTGAAGACGTTTTTGCAAATTTTAAAAAACCCTTTGTATGTGTTATAATTGTGAAGAATTCCCATCAGGGCAGTCTCTTGTCTTTTGGAAATTTTCATTCCATGTTTTAATTGTAAGTTAAATTACACGGCTCGCTAGTGGAATGTTCAGTGTAATCCTCGTGTTTCATGCTTATTCTCAACCAGACGAGAAATAATGTAGCCCTCGCCTGAGGAGGATAACGTAGTTCTTCTGTAATTTCTGTGGGCTGAATCCCTTGTTACATGAAGATTATACAATGTTCAAGACAAATAGTCCCTCTATAGTCAATAGCAAATGTTATTTAGGTCCTAGCAGTGTAGACTTTTCAGTACAAGTGCTCAGCATATCTGTGCACATACCGGTAAGCGATTCTCCTTCCACAATCGAGAAGAAGCAGAGGAATCTTATACCAGAATACTTCAAGTATTTACTATTTAAGCCAGTTTTATACTTACTGTAATTGTACTTTTTTGGGGTTACGAGATGTCAAGATCTTAAAGTGAAGTTCCACATTTACTTATTTATTATTTTTGTTGCTTATATATTGCCAAGATATTACTCAGCACTATACAGATTGTCGCCATTCACATCAGTCCCTTCTTCACAATTTAATTTCCGTATCTAAGACACACTAGGGCCAATTTTATATGAAGTCCATTAAAGGAGTATTCCCAGAAACGACAATTATCATCTATCCACAGGATAGGTGATATATGTCTGATCTCTGGGGGCCCAACCACTGACGAGAATGGGGATCCCAAACCCCCAAGTTTCTACCCACTGCTTGAGCATAGTGAGGAGTACATGGAAAGGCTCCTTGACTCTTCTCCTGCTCTGTGCTCATAGGGTGTGTGCACGCTTTCGCTGTGTCTTAAAGGGCCAGTGTGCGCACAAGTAAAAGTGTCCCCAGCCTATCCCTGCACACACAGGGCTTTATAAGTGAGCCTGCCCTCTTATCCAGTGCCTGAGCAACATTGGACATTTTGTGTTATCCTGCGAAGGTTCCCACATCCTTTTTCCCGTGTCCGTTACCAGCAATCCGGTACCTGCCTGTATCCAGTATTCCGGTTACTGCCTATATCCAGTAATTCATTTCTTGCCTGTGTCCAGTAATCCGGTTCCTTTCTGTGTCCAGTAATCCGGTTCCTGCCTGTGTCCAGTAATCCGGTTCCTGCCTGTGTCCAGTAATCCGGTTCCTGCCTGTGTCCAGTAATCCGGTTCCTGCCTGTGTCCAGTAATCCGGTTCCTGCCTGTGTCCAGTAATTCGGTTCCTGCCTGTGTCCAGTAATCTGGTACCTGCCTGTATCCATTAATATGGTTCCTGCCTGTATCCATTAATCCGGTTCCTGGCTGTGTCCAGTATTCCGGCACCAGCCTGTATCCAGTAATACGGTTCCTGCCTGTATCCAGTAATCCGGCACCAGCCTGTATCCAGTAATACGGTTCCTGCCTGTATCCAGTAATACGGTTCCTGCCTGTATGCAGTAATACGGTTCCTGCCTGTATCCAGTAATCCGGTTCATGCCTGTATCCAGTAATCCGGCACCAGCCTGTATCCAGTAATACGGTTCCTGCCTGTATCCAGTAATACGGTTCCTGCCTGTATCCAGTAATCCGGTTCCTGCCTGTATCCTGTAATCCGGTTCCTGCCTGTATCCTGTAATCCGGCACCAGCCTGCATCAAGTAATACGGCACCAGCCTATATCGAGTAATATGGCACCAGCCTGTATCCGGTAATCCGGCACCAGCCTGCTACCTATTGCCTGCCTGTATCATGCTTCCAGCTACCTGCCTGTGACCCGTTATCTGCTTCCAGCTGCTACTCTCATCTGCGGAGTAGTCCTCAGGGTCCACAACCCAGTGGAGGTTACATCTGTATAGTAGAGTAAAATATGTTGATTCCATAGAAATCCTTAACTCCATATACATGCAACTGTAACAGTACTCTACTAGTAGGTGTGTAGTGCAAAGATGACATTGGTGTTTTCCTGTACATTTCAGAATTGTACTCTCCACTAGGTGGCAGTCTATATTCTATAAAAGTGTAACCAAATAATTTTGCAATGCATGGTCGGCAAACACAATGCCTGCAGACAAGGAACTGAAATGTATAACATGCATCCCAGACAGCTGGTAACAATGGAGAAAGCCCTTATGCATTCTTGTAGAATACAGATAGGGTGGGAAACTCTATCAAATAATTTCATACATATGGGCAATGAAGAAGTAAAAATATGACTGAACCCCCTCCTCCCCATGTACCTTCTATTCCAATCATCATCATCTCAGCTAAAGGAACACTCCAGGCAAACTGATACACTGTTTTATGCCTAGTGCAGGGCCCAAAGGGAAGGTACATGATACGGGACCTGCACTAAAGAAGTGTATCAGTTTTGTCTGGAGTGTTCCTTTAAGAGTTAGGTCATGGGAACTCACTGGTGTAGCCTGAGGCTCCTCGACCTTGATGAAAAATCTGCGCTCATAAATATTGTGTATCATTTATAGTGGTACTGCCCTCTTATGTCATAGGAGGTCTTTGTGCCACTTTAGATTCAAGGTCCTGGCAGTGACTGTAAGCATTACACCTCTGCGGGCAAAATACAGAACTCAGTTCGGATACGTCAAGCAGCACTTATGCCATAGCTGCCAGGGTGCCATAATAAAAAGCTGATAATATCTAATGAAGCCAGGGGAATGGGCATTTCCACCCTACAAGCTGATGGACAGGTGTATTGGACCCGTTAAAATTAGTAATTGTTTTTCTCATTGAATATTTTTTGTACAGTTTTGTACATTATGAGGGTCCTACACTACATGAAATTATGTCCCCAAGGCAGGGACTAGGACCAGGTGCAGCTTTCTAATATATAGCCCATTCTGATCCTGTCTTTTTGCAGCATGCATGGGGTTTGTGGGCAGGGAGCGTATGCTTGCCAACAGTCCCAATTTTTGCTGTACAATTCTAAAAACTGATTGTGATTGGGCAGGTTACGCAAATTTGTATTAAAAAGGCTCTTTATGTGGGTCTTTTACTGTAACATGTTCCATAATTGGGGGTTCAAAAGTATGGAGGGGTTGGCGGGTCAGGGCCATCCTTGTTCCACTGTTCTCCTCTGTGCACAGGATCCTAATATAACCTATTATACTTTGCAGTCATTAATAAAGATAATAATATTATATATTATTATAATATATTATATAATATATAAAAAATATTTTAATGGATATTGGTAAGTTAGGGCCTGTCCACATCAGCGTTGGGCTTCCGTTCATCGGTTCCGTTTCACCTTTCAGTTGGAGGAACCAATGAACGGAAAACCAAACAGAAACCATAGCATCCGTTTGCTTTACCATTGATTTCAATCTTAATGCTTCCGTTGCAGTTGGTTCCGTCTGTTTCTGTTCCGCAATGCTTCCGTTTTTTTCTTCAGAAACAATAGCGTAGTCGACTAAATTATTTATTCCATGAAAAAAACCTGAAACCTTACGGAACAGAAACAGACGGAAACCAACTGCAACGGAAGCATTAAGATTGAAATCAATGGTAAAGCAAACGGGTTCCATGGTTTCTGTTTGACTTTCCGTTCATCGGTTCCTCCCACTGAAAGGTCAAACGGAACCAATAAACGGAAGTCCGATGCTGATGTGAACAGGCTCTTAAGCCTTTTTTTATATATTATATATTAATACAACTTCCGAACCATTAGACACCCTATTATATAACACAAACAATAATGTGCAGAAATTTGCTGTACCCAAAAACCAAACACGAAGCTTCTAAGGGTCTTGTTAAAAACCAAAACAAAAAAAACAACAAAAAAACCCACAGATTTATATTCTGCTGAGTATTTATTAGTAGGGTAAAAAATGACCGATTGTGCAGGTGATGCACAAAAAGTTTTTGCATTAATTTTACAGTCTGGTTGTTAGTCAGTTACGATTGAGGCCTGATTCACACGAACGCTGCGCATCTCGGACGTGAAAAACGTCAGTTTTTCACGTCCGAGGTGCATCCGTGCTCAGCGCTGTGGGACGCGATGTCACGCATCCACGCATTGAGAGTCTATGGAGGGATGCGTAATGCGTGAAAAGATAGGACATGTCCTATTTTCCCACGGACCCTTCACACGGTCCGTTGAAACAACGGCTGTGTGAACGGCCACATTGAATTACATAGGTCCAAGGGGGGGCCGCTGTTTCACATGCAAATATTGCACCAAAACTGTAAAGTGTAGACATGTTCTAAAGATTGATTTGATTTGAATGTGACATTTTTTTTACCTGGTATTATTATAGCACTAGTGTTCCTCAGCTCTGAAGAAAGATTGTATTCACACAAATCAGTCACTGTCCTCACAATCATTAAAGCGTCATCCACTTAATGTTAGTAGGGTCCCCCGACAATTAGCTGATCACATTTTATCCCATCGCTTAGACCCCTACCAATCAGATGTAATCTGTAGGGGAACACAGGAGCAGGAGAAATGAAGCATTGCACAATTCTCACTGAAATCAATGGGCTAATGTGTAATACATGTAACTGTTTCGTTTTCCAGAGCGAGAGGTTATCTTTGTAGTTGTTCTTCGGCCTGGCTGATAGATGAGGACCCTGAACAAAGGACCTCCATTTATTAGCTCAGAATTCCCTTACTTCCCTGATTATCATTTTAATATCTCTATTTTAGGCACCCTTTTGTTTGTGTGGGTTTTTGCTGGGTACTTCGGTTTCATCCCATGCTCAAATAGGTTAATTTGGAATTTAGATTGTAAGCTCCAATGGAGATAGGACCCGATATGAGTGATGACAATCTCTATACAGCGCTGCGGAATATGTTGGCGTTACATTAATAAATAAAAATGGTAGGACCAGTTTCATAAGAAGCCATGTATATTTTTGGAATGTGGCAGATAAAAGAAAATCAGGTAGAAAAACTTGGAAAAGAACATGGGCAGATTTATTTTGGGTTGGGTCTGAACTCAGGACCCGAGAGTAAAATGCAACTGTGTCCCTGTGCTGCCCCTAAACAGTCTATAGCAGGCTTTGATTACCAATTATGGAAAAAATGGTGACCCAAAAACATCAACTATGATCCTAGCCTGAGAAAAAAAAAAGAATCATCTTGTCATTGGATAAACATTGTCTCAATGCCAAAAACTAGGCCATATATATATATTTAAAAGAAATAACAAAAATTCATCTTACTTAAACTACATTCCAAAAGTCCTTTGTGTATTGAAGAAAATTGTTTTTGCAGCGTGTGTAATTTTCTGCCTAATACAGAATGGTCCAATTTAGCTCCACGATAAAGTCATACCCTAGAAAACTCATTGCTGTCTGCTCTGTGTCTCTCATCAGTCAGCGCTGAGGAAATAACCAGGGTCTGAGTACCAGAGCATTGAATTACGGTTTAGTCTTCCTGCAGAAAACATACAATATTTATAGGTAATGTGCTTTAAAAGGACGCTGCTTTCTGTAGACGTGTGCCAGGGAAGGGAGGAAATGACGCCAGCCTACTTTCTTTCCAAATTAAACTGTGAATGGTATAGATATAAATATACCACCCTGTACCTCAACAATTCTTGAGAGGAATTCACGGAATCCCATGTTTATATCATTGGCTGAAAAATTCCTTGTGTGGGAAATAAGGATGGTCCATAAAAATTATTACACAACTTAATCCGTTGCAGCATTCCAAGAAGGTGCTAATGGGACCAAGAATCCGGAACTGCAGAGGTGGCTCTCACAGCCAGACCGAGAACACATTTTAAGTTGTTAATCTCTTTACCACAGGATAAGGATTCCGTTAAAGGAAATCTCTATCAAAACTCTATCAAAAAGTGGCATCCAAATATAGAAGAAGAACCTGGTCTTTAAAGCCACAAGTTTAAGTTTAAGTTCACAAGTTTAAGATTAATCAGGCCATTTGTAATTTGTTTGCATACTGCCATATCTATTCTTAACCTCGTCCCCCCCACAGACGCTTTTTCCTCCCCACCTTTCAAAATTTTCAGCCGAGTCAAATGAGTGTTTGTCTTTTCTGGGACGTGTTGTAGTTTTTCACGGCACTATTTATTCTACCATATAATGTACCGGGAAACTGAAAAAACTTTCTTTGTGGGGGATGAGAAAATAAACTGTTGTAGCTCCATAGTTTTTTGAGTTTTGTTTTTACATTAAAAATGTCATGTTAACTTTATTCTGCGGGTTAATACGATTTTGGCGATACCAAATGTTATATAGTTTTTTTATGTTTTACTACTTTTACAAGGAAAAAACGAATTGTTAAAATAAAATTAGTGTCGCCATATTCTGAGAGCCATCATTTTTATTATTTTTCAGTCGATTGAGCAGAATGAGGGCTTGTTTCTTGCGGGGCGAGCTGTAGTTTTTATTGGTGCCATTTTGGGGAACATGAGACTTTTTGATCACTTTTTATTTAATTTTCTTTTGTGAGAGATGAGGTGATGGGCCTTCGGAGGGGGCCGGCCCCCTCTTTCTAATGGCCGTCGTCATTGACTGTGGCATTAAAGGGGTTAAATGAGCGGGATTCTGCTCGTTGCAGTGAAGTGTTGCTGTAATATACAGCCGACACACTCAACTTGTGGAGCGGGCTCTTCTTGCTCCATACCTGCCCTCCCGGGCTCCACCGTATATATACGGCGGATCTCAGAAAGGTGTTAAAGAAATCTAAAGGGGTACTTTATGCTAAACACTCAGCGATCATGGGGCCCTCTGATGTCTGTGTCCTTTACTGCCTGTAGAGACATCCCTCTCTGATTTGAAAGTAAAAAAACAAATGTTTTATCTGATTTTTCTATCTTTTTATTCCCAGGCTGCAATAGATCAGGCATTGCATTGAATTCAGTGGGAGGAGATGAAAAAGCCAAAGAGAAGGTAGGAGGGAACAAAGAGCAGAGACTGTATTTCTATGAAATCTGGGTGACTATGTGACCAAATTGTAGCTCCATTCCATTTGAAAATGGCTGCAATAACTTAGCTGCTTTCTTGAGGCAGAAGAGGTGAAAAGCATACAGATGTAGCCATCTTTATCTTAACCCTTAACCCATTAAATACACAGTGGCAAGAAACTTTAACTTGAC
This sequence comes from Rhinoderma darwinii, assembly GCF_050947455.1. NCBI lineage: Eukaryota > Metazoa > Chordata > Amphibia > Anura > Rhinodermatidae > Rhinoderma > Rhinoderma darwinii. The sequence goes on from NC_134695.1 coordinate 54,979,589, forward strand.
ATTTTCAATGACTTTTCACTGGCCTTTCTTGTGTGATACTACGCTGCAGCAAGTTATCAGAGTCAAGATAAACTTGGCTACATCTGTAACTGACTAACAGAAACGTAGCGCACAATTATAGAAAAATAATCTAAATTCCCAGCTTTTTTATTTCTAAGCAAAAATATGTTTTGAAGGAGTATTCCCATTTAGGGCATTTATGGTATGTCCACAGGATATGGCATAAATATCTGATAGGTGCGGGTCCCACCTCTGGGGATGCCGTCAGCTGCCACATCCAGGTGGAGAATGAATGGATAGCCGCATGGCCACCTCTTTATTCATTCCGCATCTGGATGCGACGGCTGCTACAAGAGGCCATAAATGTCTGACATGGTAATACCCCTTTAAGCTGATCGTGTACATTATGTAACAAAAATATTTTTTCTGGCAGTTTGCAATCTTCATCCTCTTCTGTCATGAATATACATGTTGGGATGAGCAGATGCCAAACTTTTATCAGGAGAAAATGGTAGAAAATAAACTGAAAATTTCGACCATGCTCGTGACTATTATATTGTTGACAAGTCCTGTCTAAAGTTGTGGGTCATTATGACATTATAAATTAATGTCATCTTCTCCATTGAAGTGCTGCCCCACCCACCCAAAGAGTACGAAGGCATAAGCCTCGAGATGTCCTCCTTATCTCATGAATGATCTGATAGTTTTTGAATATTGGAACATTTGCCCAATGACATCATACAAGCAAAAATGTTTTATCACTGATACGATCACATGGCCATAATTTTGATCCATATTCTGTCTGTTTATTTCTTGCCATAGAGGAGAATGGATCCCAAAAGAGAAAATTAGGAAAACTTTTGCTTTGGGATAGGTTTTATCCCCACTTCTCTTCTGTTATCCATGGCCCTAAAAAAAAAAGCCATAAATTACTTGATTTACATTTCATTATATTTAATTATATTTACTCAAACTGCCTCAATAATAAAACCATGGTACATTTTACCTTGGAATTTTTTTCAAAATGAGATACAGCATTTTGTGGAAATGTTTATACTCTGAAATTGAAACTTTCTCCAAACGGGTACTGCAGGGCAAACTAAACGCATCTAATTGTACCCTCAATAACATGGCAAGATAATTCTAATCCACAAAAGCAAAGCCTGCAGGTGCTAGGCAATCAACAACCTGCCTGATCCTTAGGCTCTGTTCACATAGCGTTAGAGCCTTCCAATAGTGATATACTACAGGAGGATGTCCCGACATATACCTCCGACAGAATGCTGTGAAGTGTGCCACAGTATAGGCATACAACACTCAGAGGTTCCCGTAGTCAAAGGATTTATACGCTGTATACATTTTTTTACTTGTATCCCTCTGTATAGAATAGCATAGTCTACTATGCTATTCTATACAGCAAAAAAAAACAAACAAATGATGTCAACACATACCAGTCCAGTGGTCCAGACACTCTTTTGGCATATGCTGGGTGAATGGGGGCCTATAGATATGTTTGCCAAATGCGTCAGGAGCTCGTTCACATCTGCGTTGCAGGCTCCGTTAGGGGCCCCCGACACAGATCTGGACGGAAAAAAAACTAACTTTATCAGGGAAACCTTAGTAAACTATTAAAGTCAATACGTTCCCTCGGGCTCCGATGGTGTCCATCAGGGAAAGGATCAGGCGCTTTCTGATATTTTTGTTGTTCAGCTCCTCTGATTGGGTGGATTAACGCAAACAGCGACGCAGATATGAATGAGGGCTAATGCTAAATTAATCAACACAGAATGTAGGACCTAAAATTATCATGAAAGAGCTGCTCCCGCTCTGGTGGACATGGCCCTGCAATGTATTACATGGTCGGTCAATAATTTGAAAAACCCTGAGGTTCAGCTGATAAGAAAAGTGCAGCGGATATGCATGGCCTACTGCAACTCCTCCTAGCGACATCAGTGGGGCGATTTCCTTTTAGAAAAGGTTTAGGATAGAAAGTAAAAACCCAGGAGGACATATGCTCGTAAAAAATATCATCGTAACACTTAAAGATGCTAAAGTGTTAATGAGTAAATAACCAAATCAAGAATTTTTTGGCTGCTGAAAAGGTCATTAAATTCTCTTCTCATTTGTGTGATGTGGTCATAAACAGTCATTTGGTCCAAGAAGGGAGAAAGTGATACCATTACATCATCTGCATGGCATGTGTATGGCTAATTACTCTACAAATGGCCTCTGGACTTGTTATGTAGACCATGGTTGCAATTTGAAGGAGCCTCAGGGTTTTGCACTTAAGTCTAACCCTTGTGAATGAGGTCGAGCATGATTAGGAGATTAGGCCTATGCAGTAGGCCTCATTAAAGAAGCCTTGGAAGTTCCGTGCAATTTCCTTAAGATTAAACTGTACTTGAAAACAAGACAGGTGCAAATACTTCTTCTGCTGACTCTGAATTACTTGCTCACCATAACTGTTACAGACATTAAAGGGACAGGAACTTACAAGTATCATCAGAACAGTAATGTTTGATATAGCAGGTCGAACTGTGTTTATATGGGTTAAACTTGTTGAGGTCTTTTATCTGAAGTTTTCTTGGTTGTTAGTGAATAAACATAACTGTAACGTTTAAGCCCATAGTACAGCAGTGCACATAAACCATGAGGACAATCTTTTCGAATGTCAGGGCCACCATCAGAAATTTCGGGGCACCATACAATGAGATTGGTCAGGGCCCCTGGGGTTTATCGTTAAGCCTGTAAAGGGAGGGAAGTGAGCAGAATGGTCAGCGGGAAGCATAGTAAGCAGCAACTACTGGGGAAGGTTGTCAAAGGGGTTTTCTGAGATATTAGAATTAGTTTAATAGAACTTTAGTTTGAAAATAGAACAAATGCTAATGTACTTATCTTAGTAATTCTGTGCCATCCCCGCACCGCAGGTACCGCCTGTCCCTAGTCATCTCTGTTTACCTTGCTTACACAATGACGAGATGTGTTAATGTCACGTGATTGTGGCAGCCAGTCAACGCCGTACTAAGTAAAGGGGGTTTTACACTGGACGATTCTCGAGCAGACGGGCGTTCATAGAACGCTCATTGCCAATAATTGCCCTGTGTAAACAGGGCAGCAATCAGCAGATGAACGAGCAAACGCTGGATCATCTGCTGATCATATCGTTTTAAAAAAGTAAAATATTATCGTTGTCGGCAGCACATTTCCCTGTGTAAACAGGGAGACGCACTGATGACATGATAATAATGTATGGGGACGAGTGATCGGTGTAACGACTGCTCGTCCCCATCCATAGCTCCGTGTGACAGGAGCAAACGAGCGCCGATCAATGATGTCTCGTTGATCGGCGCTCGCTGCACTGGCCGCTTATCAGCCGGTGTAAAAGTTATGGAAACAGCGTAGCAAACTCACATTTCATCTCCAGCGCTGGACCCAGGAAAGGTAAGATAATAATTGCTTTGCTTTTTTATGTGTTACTATTTTTTTTTGTGTGTTTGTGTTTTTTTACAGGTTCGGTTGTTGGACTACGTCGGATTCCAGGACTATTTTGATGACGGCTTTTTTTATTTTCAATAAAATGATTAACGAGGGTTGTGTGTGGGTTTTTTATTTCAATAAAATATTTTTTCTATGTCTTTGTATTTTTTTAAACGTTATTACTACCGCCTTAGTAATGGCCGGTGGCTGATTGACAGAGTCCATTACTATGGTGGGACTTAATGTTAGCCGGTGAAAACACCATTATTACCCTGTAACCACCGCCACCAGGGGTCCGGTAGACCCGGGTGCGATCCAGTACCCGACCATCTGTAGTGATGGTCTGGCACTGTGGCGTCCGCAGGCTGATATTTTCAGACTGGGAAACGCCAGAAACCATTGCCCCTTCCCATCCTGGTAATGCTAGCCTGCTGCTGCTATATTGTATCTGGCTGGTTATAAAAAATAGGGCCCAAGCCCCTTAGATACAGGGCCCATCAGACAGGATCACACATGGGCCATGTATCTAATCCGACCATGCAATAGGCTTAGATACAGGGCCCAGCAGACAGGACCACACCATGTGTGAGCCTGTCTGATGTGCCCTGTATCTAAGCCTACCACATGATAGGCTTAGATACAGGGTTCCAACAGACAGTTATCTTATACAGTATAAGATTACTGTCTGCTGGGGCCCTGTATCTAAGCCTACCATGTGGTAGACTTATACAGGGTCCATCAGACAGGATCACACATGGGCCATGTATCTAAGCCTACCATGTGGTAGGCTTAGATACAGGGCCCAGCAGACAGGATCAGACATGGGCCATGTATCTAAGCCTACTATGTGGTAGGCTTAGATATGGGGCCCTAGCAGACAGTAACATTATACTTACCCTCTTCGGATCCAGGCGCAACGGAGGTCCTGACGCAATCCAGCATCATGACGTCAAAGACATCGGGACCTCCACTGCGCTGGGAATGAGGAGGGTAAGTATACTGTTACTACAGTAACAGGGGCCCGTGTAGTTTATTACATAGGCCCCAGTTACTACAGTAACCTTTAATAGACTTGGTGTAAAGGATCTGCCAGGCACAGCTTCGGGGTTAACTCCCATAGGTAATCAGTCTACACCTGAATCTACGTCTCTGAGACTGACTCCTTCTTGCACCACTCAGGATGGCAGGCTTAGGAGTGGGAGAGCCTATCGCAGCCTGGCCAGACGGAGCTAGCTCCCGCCCTCTGTCTATTTATACCTGCCTTTCCTGTTCCTCCTTGCTTGTGATTCTTTCCGTGTGGTTTCCTGGCCCAGCTACAGCTCCTAACTATTTGATCCTGCTCCATACTGACCCTGGCTTACTGACTACTCTTCTGCTCTGCGTTTGGTACCTCGTGCTCTCCTGGTTTGACTTGGCTCGTTCACCACTCTGTTGCTCACGGTGTTGCCGTGGGCATCTGCCCCTTTCCCTTTGCTTTGTATTCCCTTGTATGTTTGTCTCGTGCACTTACTGAGCGTAGGGACCGCCGCCCAGTTGTACCCCGTCGCCTAGGACGGGTCGTTTCAAGTAGGCAGGGACAGAGTGGCGTGTAGATCAGGGCTCACTTGTTCGTTTCCCTACCCCCGTCGTTACATAATCACAAGCCCATACCTAGCCTACCCTGGTCCCTGACACCACTATGGACCCCCTTGAGACCCTGGCTCAGCAAATGCAGGGTCTCTCCCTACAGGTCCAGGCCCTGGCTCAGAGGGTCAACCAGCCTGATGCTACCTTGGTAGTTCCCCTCACCTCACCTCCTGAACCCCACCTCAAGTTGCCCGACCGGTTCTCAGGGGACCGGAGGGCTTTTCTCTCCTTTCGGGAGAGTTGTAGGCTTTACTTTCGCTTAAAGCCCCTCTCCTCAGGTTCTGAGAGCCAGCAAGTGGGTATAATTATGTCCCGGCTCCAGGACGGGCCCCAAGAATGGGCCTTCTCCTTGGCTCCTGACGCCCCTGAACTTTCCTCCGTTGCTCTTTTCTTTTCTGCTCTCGGACTCATTTATGACGAGACTGACAAGACTGCCTTTGCCGAGAGTCAGCTGGTGACCTTACGTCAGGGTAAGAGACCTGTTGAGGAGTATTGTTCTGACTTTAGGAAGTGGTGCGTAGCTTCTCAGTGGAATGACCCTGCCTTAAGGTGCCAGTTTAGGTTGGGTCTGTCGAATGCCCTGAAAGACCTGCTAGTTAGCTATCCCTCTTCTGACTCCCTAGACCAGGTTATGGCTTTAGCGGTACGACTTGACCGACGTCTCAGGGAACGACAACGCGAACGTTTATGTGTTTTCTCCTCCGACTCCCCCATGATGCCTCCCGAGGTTCCGTTGCTTCGTTCTTCCCCGGAAGACTCAGAGGTACCTATGCAACTCGGGGCCTTCGTGTCCTCCCAACAACGTAGAGATTTCCGCAGGAAGAATGGTCTCTGCTTCTACTGTGGGGATGACAAGCATCAAGTGAACAACTGTCCTAAGCGTAAGAATGCAGCCGGAGAACTTCCGCGCCTAAGTGATCATCGGGGAGGTCACTTGGGCGCACAGGTATTTCCCGTAAATATGAAACGTAATAAGATCTTGCTTCCCTTTCAGGTCTCTTGTGGTGGTAGGTCTGCTACCGGCAGTGCCTTCGTGGATTCAGGGTCCTCTGCTAATATCATGTCTGTGGAATTTGCTATGTCTCTTGCTATGCCTTTGATTGATTTGCCTAAACCTGTCCCGGTAGTGGGTATCGACTCCACTCCTCTTGCTAATGGTTATTTTACACAGCATACCCCTGTTTTTGAACTCCTTGTTGGCTCCATGCATTTGGAGCAGTGCTCTGTACTGTTGATGCAGGGATTATCGTCCGATTTGGTTTTAGGCCTTCTCTGGTTGCAGTTGCATAATCCCACGTTTGACTGGAATACTGGGGAGCTTACCAAATGGGGTAATGAATGTTTGACGTCATGTTTTTCTGTTAATTCTATTTCTCCCCCTGAGGAGGTGAACACGCTACCTGAGTTTGTGCGGGACTTCGCTGATGTTTTCTCTAAGGAGGCCTCCGAAGTGTTACCTCCTCATAGAGAATACGATTGCGCTATCGAATTGGTACCGGGAGCTAAGCTTCCTAAGGGTAGGATATTTAATCTTTCTTGTCCCGAACGTGAAGCCATGAGAGAGTATATCCAGGAATGCCTGGCCAAGGGTTACATTCGCCCCTCTACTTCTCCGGTAGGTGCTGGCTTCTTCTTCGTAGGGAAGAAGGATGGTGGTCTTAGGCCATGCATTGACTACCGTAACCTGAATAAGGTCACTGTAAGGAACCAGTATCCCCTTCCTTTGATTCCTGATCTCTTTAATCAGGTTCAGGGGGCCCAATGGTTCTCTAAGTTTGATCTACGGGGGGCGTATAACCTTATCCGCATCAAAGAGGGGGATGAGTGGAAGACTGCGTTTAACACGCCCGAAGGTCATTTCGAATACCTCGTCATGCCCTTGGTTGTGTAATGCTCCGGCGGTCTTCCAGAATTTCATAAATGAGATTTTGAGAAATTACCTGGGGATATTTCTTGTAGTGTACCTTGATGACATACTGGTGTTTTCCAAGGACTGGCCCTCCCACATTGAGCATGTCAGGAAGGTGCTCCAGGTCCTTCGGGAAAACAAACTGTTTGCAAAAACCGAAAAATGTGTGTTTGGGGTACAGGAGATACCATTTTTGGGTCAAATTCTCACTCCTCATGAATTCCGCATGGACCCCGCCAAGGTTCAGGCTGTGGCGGAATGGGTCCAACCTGCCTCCCTGAAGGCGTTACAGTGTTTTTTGGGGTTCGCTAATTATTACAGGAGATTTATTGCTAACTTCTCGGTCATCGCTAAGCCTCTTACGGATCTCACTCGCAAAGGTGCTGATCTCCGCCACTGGTCTCCTGAGGCTGTCCAGGCTTTTGAGGTCCTTAAGAAGTGCTTTATCTCGGCCCCGGTGCTGGTTCAGCCCAACCAAATGGAGCCTTTTATCGTGGAAGTTGACGCATCCGAGGTGGGAGTGGTGGCTGTCTTGTCCCAGGGTACCAGGTCCCTCATCCATCTCCGCCCCTGTGCCTATTTCTCCAGGAAGTTTTCGCCCACTGAGAGTAACTATGATATTGGCAACCGCAAACTCTTACCCATTAAATGGGCATTTGAAGAGTGGCGCCACTTCCTGGAGGGGGCTAGGCACCAGGTAACGGTCCTTACCGACCACAAGAATCTGGTTTTCCTAGAATCTGCCCGGAGGCTAAACCCGAGACAAGCTCGATGGGCGCTATTTTTTACCAGATTCAACTTTTTGGTTACCTATAGGGCTGGGTCTAAAAATATTAAGGCCGATTTACTGTCGCGTAGCTTCATGGCCAGCCCTCCTTCGGAGGAAGATCCTGCTTGTATTTTGCCTCCCGATATAATCATTTCTTCTATTGATTCTGATTTAGTCTCTGAAATTGCGGCTGATCAAGGTTCAGCTCCCGGGAACCTTCCTGAGGACAAGCTGTTTGTTCCCCTGCAATACCGGCTAAGGGTACTTAGGGAAAATCATGACTCCGCACTATCTGGTCATCCAGGCATCCTGGGTACCAAACACCTCATTGCCAGAAACTATTGGTGGCCTGGGTTGCCTAAAGACGTTAAGGCCTACGTCGCCGCTTGTGAGGTTTGTGCTAGGTCCAAGACTCCCAGGTCCCGACCAGCGGGCTTACTACGTTCGTTGCCCATTCCCCAGAGACCTTGGACACATATCTCCATGGATTTTATCACCGATTTGCCTCCATCCCAAGGCAAGTCAGTGGTGTAGGTGGTAGTAGACCGCTTCAGTAAGATGTGCCACTTTGTGCCCCTCAAGAAACTACCCAATGCCAAGACGTTAGCTACCTTGTTTGTCAAACACATCCTGCGTCTCCATGGGGTCCCTGTCAATATTGTTTCGGACAGAGGGGTACAATTTGTTTCTTTGTTTTGGAGAGCCTTCTGTAAGAAGTTGGAGATTGATCTGTCCTTCTCCTCTGCCTTCCATCCTGAAACCAATGGCCAAACTGAGAGGACTAATCAATCTCTAGAACAATATTTAAGGCGTTTTATCTCTGACTGTCAATATGATTGGGTCTCATTCATTCCCCTCGCTGAATTTTCCCTTAATAATCGGGTCAGTAACTCGTCAGGGGTCTCCCCCTTTTTCTGTAATTTTGGGTTTAATCCACGGTTCTCCTCCGTTTCACCTGGTAGTTCCAACAATCCCGAGGTAGAGGTCGTTCATCGGGAACTGTGCACAGTCTGTGCCCAGGTTCAGAAGAACCTAGAGGCGTCCCAGAGCGTACAAAAAACTCAGGCTGATAGAAAACGTTCTGCTAACCCCTTGTTTATGGTCGGGGATCTGGTGTGGTTATCGTCTAGGAACTTGCGTCTTAAGGTCCCGTCCAAGAAGTTTGCTCCCCGGTTTATTGGGCCGTGTAAGGTCATTGAAGTTCTCAATCCTGTCTCCTTCCGGCTGGAGTTACCCCCATCTTTTCGTATACACGACGTGTTTCATGCCTCCCTCCTTAAACGCTGCTCCCCGTCCTTGGCTCCCTCGAGGGAACCTCCTGTTCCCGTTCTCACCCCTGAGGGGGTGGAATTCGAGGTGGCCAAGATTGTGGACAGTAAGATGGTCCAAGGCTCCCTCCAGTACCTGGTCCATTGGAGAGGATACGGGCCTAAGGAGAGGACTTGGGTACCCGCCCGGGATGTTCACGCTGGGGTATTGGTCAGGAAGTTCCACCTTCGTTTCCCCAGTAAACCAGGTCCACTTAGAAAGGGTCCGGTGGCCCCTCATAAAAGGGAGGGTACTGTAAAGGATCTGCCAGGCACAGCTTCGGGGTTAACTCCCATAGGTAATCAGTCTACACCTGAATCTACGTCTCTGAGACTGACTCCTTCTTCCACCACTCAGGATGGCAGGCTTAGGAGTGGGAGAGCCTATCGCAGCCTGGCCAGACGGAGCTAGCTCCCGCCCTCTGTCTATTTATACCTGCCTTTCCTGTTCCTCCTTGCTTGTGATTCTTTCCGTGTGGTTTCCTGGCCCAGCTACAGCTCCTAACTATTTGATCCTGCTCCATACTGACCCTGGCTTACTGACTACTCTTCTGCTCTGCGTTTGGTACCTCGTGCTCTCCTGGTTTAACTTGGCTCGTTCACCACTCTGTTGCTCACGGTGTTGCCGTGGGCAACTGCCGCTTTCCCTTTGCTTTGTATTCCCTTGTATGTTTGTCTCGTGCACTTACTGAGCGTAGGGACCGCCGCCCAGTTGTACCCCGTCGCCTAGGGCGGGTCGTTGCAAGTAGTCAGGGAAAGAGTGGCGGGTAGATCAGGGCTCACTTGTTCGTTTCCCTACCCCCGTCGTTACACTTGGTGCTGAGGACTGCAGACCACCTGGCTACGGGGTCCGGTCGCAATTGCGACCGCTGCGACCCCATTAGCTACGCCTTCCTTCAGCAGTCGGGGCGGGCTCCTGTTTAGCTTGGGCCCCTGACGGGAGTACCACCTGTACTGCCCTGATGGCAGTTATAATAAAAGATGCTCCAGAATTGTTATTTAATGGGGAATATGAGTATTTACTAAAACAGACATGTCAGGAGAGGTGAAAATTAATGCATAGAGAGTCATATTGGAGGCATGCGTGCCCAATTTAAAGAGGATGTCTCATGAAGACAATCCCTTTTTAAATGGAAAGAGGCAAGATGATCAGAATTCCAGCTCTTCTAGAATCCCCGGCGATCGCCTGTGTCAGTATGCTTTTCAGCCACTGCAGGAAAAATGTAGCATTAACTGACCACCATTCAGATGAATGGCCGATCATCTAATGCATCGACAGGTTGGGTCTGCAAAAGATGCCCTCCATTCTGTGATGTCCTTATGATCTAATAGGGTATATGGAGAGTGGTTGTCTAAATTGGACACCCACAAAAGTAATTGTTTTTGGTTTTAATTTCAGATCTGTCAATCCACAAAATACACAGTGGGATATATTATGGTATGTAGAAAAAAATTATATAAAAGGGTAATTTCTGTAGTGACTTGTAACATCTTTACCAGACACCAGAACTTCTCCTTGCAATGCAACATTATTGATGCATTTTCTCCAATGCTCCTTTGTTTATTTTCTTCTCTTGTTCTTGTTTCCTCCTACTAGTAGACATTGACATACATGTGATGATGTAACTGAAATTAGTGGTCAGAAACAGGCTTTGTATCTAACTGGGTGATACACTTAGGTGATCATAATGGGTGAGGTCTGATAGACTTACCAATCACCAAAAGCTGAGCTTGGAGCATGCGGCCCCAGTGAAAAACCTATAGAACTGCCAATGACGTCATACAGAGCTGTTTATGATGTCATCACACTGTAAATAATTTATAGACAGCAAAGGTGTCAAAGCTTTATTTTAGCTTAGAGTCAAAGTAGATACTTAACCATTCAAATGGTATTTTAATATCTATGAAATACTAATCTCACTAAAAATCCTCACTCAATAAAATTGATTTCATGAAAAATTTACAACCAATTACTCTGAAGAATACATGAAGCAACCAAGCAAAATAATAGTGTGAATGTTGCAAACTGTTTGGAGTAATGAGCCGGTGCCAAGACCATTTCTACAGTGCCAGGTGCCGGCCATAGTGCCAAGTCCCTGCTATGTGATCCTGATACTGGAGTTGTGACGGCAATGTGGTTCTTAGTCTGCTGTCAACTGCCAGCCATGTGGTTCTGGCACTGGCATTATATTTTAAGAATGCTATGACATTCCAGTAAAGCTAGTGCATGTTACAATCTGCAGCTTCAAATAGGAAGCCACATTCAGGGGGCCCGAAAGCTACATGTGGTTCCTGAACTACTGGCTGGGAAGCATTGGTATTCTGTATAACAATGGCGCATTAATAATGGCAGTGAGCGCATAAGGATCAATATACAAAAATCATAGCACCTCTGCACCACTCACTTATAGGGTTTCTGTGCTCATGTTGCTAGAGGTTCTCCAGACCTAGAGGCCCAGCTGGGTTTGTATCCTATGCAAGCCTTATTGCTCTCCATTGACTACAGCAAGTTAAAGTGTTTTACAAAATGACACAATCACATTAATAGTGGTCACTTTGGAACCCCATTTCCATCCGGCATAAGTAGAGAAGACATATAATTAGTCCTACACAGGTTTTCACTGACATACTTCCCAACATTTATCATGCAATATTTAAGCCTGCTCCCGTTCTTCACCGAAAATGTACAGGAACGCCCCTCTTAATGCAATTGAACACAAATACCGCCCCTTTTTAGGTCTCACAAAATCTGGACTCTTGACAAGTATATACTAAAGTATACATGCAATCAATTGGCAGGTATTGTGTTTTCGTCATTCTCTGTATATCTTGCCTCTGTTTGTCAATATATCAAGTTAAATTGCTTGATGTGTTAGAATATATCATTTCTTTATGATTTTTCTACACACCACCTATGGCCCCTCTTTGCTAACCTACATACCGTAGAATGGGGGAAAGTGGAAGAGAGTTGCACATAAATGCAGGATCAGACTACATACAGGGTTTGTTTGTGGTCTGTAATCATGGAGACACATAGGTTTGCATAGAAACGGTATACACAAATCAAAAGGGGATTTTTAATTGACTGAACGGTTACTTAATTATTTTTCCCCCAGTTCATTGGAGAAATAAAAATTTGTTGCAAAGACGTCTATATATACACCCTGTAATCAGGTGTTCTGGAAATATTGGCTGCCCATCTAATGCAATAGGACCAATAAGAACTGTATACAACCACAACCTTCTTATTGAGCTGCATATGGATCAGTCCCTTGGTTGCCAATACAGGACACCAAACGTAGATATCAGAGACAGAACAATAATACCAAGAGTTCATGCACATGACATCGCAGCATGCACGGACCGTCTATGGCGACAAGGGTCTGTATGATGGATCCATGTGCCGCTACTGTGAGACACTGTATTCTGCCCTAAAGGCAATGCTTGTGATTGAGAATATCACTGTATTAGGGTATACTACAATTGTTTTCTCAAGGATTCCCACAGAATTTGTTAGAAAAAGACCTCCGTATGCCATATTAATGAGCACCATATTATGGATCCGAATAACAGAGATACGAACTATGGCCTTGTGCAAAAGGGCCTAATGATCAGAGGTTCCAGGGGTTGTGAAAAATGTCCCAATCCCGGATAATCCTTAAAAACTAATTTTAGTATTTAAATGATTATACTGTATATATATATTTTTTAATACATAATAAAATGACACATCAGTAAAATCTTCATTGGTTGCTGCAATGAGCCCTATTTTACGAGTACGTGACATTTTATAGTACAATTATTATTGCTGTATTATCCTTTATGTAGTGGTGTAGTGTTCCGCAATGCTATACATTTGTCTATTTCTCCTAAGACCTGTCACTTAAATGCTCCTGTCCTGTGTAATGAAAACATGATTGAAACAGCTGCACAACAATTTTCTATGTGAACTTTCATCTTCAAAGGAGAAAGAACAAGTGTCAGATGGTATAAGTGCTAAGAAACAGGGGCAAATGGCCTGATCTAAGTGATTCATGTTTGCTGGGAACATATAAAGGGTGAAGTATTAGTAGTGCAGAGATTTTCTCATCTGCGGTTTACACGTTTACATCGTGTTTTATATGAAGACGGCTTTAGTGGCTTTTGCTCTTGCAGTCATCTTTCTTATGGGTCATTTACTCGCTCTGGTTAGTCGGGAATAGTCCCTGATGCAATAAGCAGACATACTATCACATACACATGTGATGTCATTACGCATCCCAAGGGGTTTCTGCGCCGCCTTCAGAAATACAATTCAGGAAATCATGATTTAGTGATCATCTGAAATGATCGCTCTATTTGGGGGCCAGAGAAATGAGAAAAAAATAATGACTATTTTATAGGATTTTAAAATAATAGCATTTACAGATCTGAAGCACAATTTTAACCCACATAATACTGCCATATAGTGGCAAAATAGTACTGATATATACAGCCACATAATATAATATATTATCACAACATAGTGCCCAAATAATATGCTGTATCTAAATAATACGATTCCCACATCATACTGCAATTAAATTCTCAAATAATACTACCATACATTGCTAAATTATACGGGGTGGTTTTAGTTTGCTCCTGGGGTTCCTTAATTTATGAGGGTCCTGGGCAATTGCCAGCCCCTAAAACAAGTCCTGATTATAGCAGATTATCATAAAAGAGCAATTGTGCATATGGTTTCTGGAAAGCCGATGTAGCGAGCCCGTACACCGTTACATCGATTTCCCACCAATCAAAACTTCTGACATGTCACTACAACATGTCAGAAGTTTGTTGAACGTTTAGTTACCCTTTAATTAAAAATCTCCAAATGTTTTGTTTCTGCAGCACCTATTCCGACTGCGTCTCCATGGCATCAGACAACAAACAAACCCTGTATAGTCTGATCCTATGCCAAGCAAAGGACAGATAAAAGGGAATATGACTGCTGGATCAGACTACACAGAGTGTGTTTGTTGTCTGTTACCATGGAGACGCTTATTCTGCATTGGAGATGCAGAAGCAAAACGATAGGAAATGTTTAATTAAGACCTATTGGAAAGTTCCTTCATTTATTTATTTTAGTTGCTTTGGGACAATAAACAAAAAATGGTTTGCAGAGGTGGACATACCCTTTAAACTATATATATCCTGTTGTAGATCATATTATTATTAATAACGATGCTAGTATCAGTGACAGGATCATAGATATCTATTGTTATAAATCTGCTTATCTGTATGTGTCTATTTCTAATATTTTTATATAAATTAAAGGGCCTTTTATAACTTTTTTTGTAGGTCTCCTTTAAGTATGACATTATTTTATGATAGGGAGCACATTATTATTCCACTCCTGGTTGAAGAAGCTCATAAATCTCACACATACAATGAACCTTGCAGAGAAATCAAATTCTTCTGGAAAAATACCATGAGCTCACATGTTTTAAAGACATTTATGGAAATTTGAAAAAATGCTTTACAAATAGAGTGTATGTTCCTTTAATAGAGAAGTGCGGGGAGCTGTCCAGATCTCATCTGAGGTCACAGGAATGTTTATACAATTTCATAACTTCTGAGTGTCTGGTTCATGCATGCCTGGGTGAGAACTGTTCATCCAAATGGCTAAGTCAAGTCTCAATAATTCTTCAAGGAATGACACAGTAATGGGAAAATGCAGCGATTACAGAGGTAGGAAGTAAAGCTGGCAATGCTCCAGAATCCTCTTGTAATATTATAGGAATGACTGGAAGCTGAATGTCCTAGACAGATAAACTGAGACTGTGTGGATGCCAAAGAATGTTCTTTAAGGTCTTTTCCTTTACAATTTATGAATTTGATTTCTACAGTCTACATCAATGAAGTCATTCAACTTGATATTGAATGTCTCCTCCTTCTGGTGATATAGTTCTGTCAGGATCCTTCCCTCTTTCGTCCTCATGGTATTTGTTGACCATGGTATATTCACAATAAGGGACTTAAAAGGAACCTGTCACCGGCTCTATCCTGCCCTCGCCAAGACTAGCATAAAGTAGGGACAGACAGTGGCGGCTGGGCGAGGAAGTGGCAGCTCGTGAATACTACTGCCTCCCAGCGCTCACATCACGCTTCAACATTTAAAATGTAAGTCATCCTAAAGCACTAAATCATCAAAGGGGGAAAAAAATAATAAAGTTATCTCCACTACAAAAATGATGCTAACTTTAGGCACTGCAATGAGAAAATCTTTGGGTCCTCCTACACTACTTGCTCTGGATCATGATCATGACAAATGGACAACATTGTCATGATGCTCCAAGAAACACTTCCTCTTCTGGTTATGGCAATCCAGAAGAGAGTATATTTCTTTATCAATTCAGGTGGATCATGCCAATCCTGTTCCAGAGGGAGAAGTATAGGAGGACTTTAAGATTTTTGTGTAAGGCGCCCCCAAGTAAGATTCTATCTGGGGAGCGATCACACCTTAGGGTATGTGCACACGACCTCTTTTCAGACGTAATGGAGGCGTTTTAAGCCTCGAATTACGCCTGAAAATACGGCTCCAATACGTCGGCAAACATCTGCCCATTGCCTGCAATGGGTCTTACGATGTTCTGTGCAGACGAGCTGTCATTTTATGCGTTACTGTCAAAATACGGCACGTAAAATGACGGCTCGTCAAAAGAAGGGTAGGACACTTCTTGGGACGTTTTTGGAGCTGTTTTCTCATAGACTCTATTGAAAACAGCTCCAAAAACGGCCGTAAAAACGCTGTGAAAACGCAGTGAAAAACGCAGCGAAAAACATGAGTTGCTCAAAAAACATCTGAAATCAGGAGCTGTTTTCCCTTGAAAACAGCTCCGTATTTTCAGACGTTTTTGGTCATTACGTGTGAACATACCCTAACTCCTACATTTTTGGTTTCTTCCAGTTAGGGACTTTTAGACGGGGTGATAATCATGTAAAATAACGTAAGACCGTGTAAAAGGTCACAATAACTGGCTAGTGTAAACATATTTATCGTGAAATTGCTTGCTTGTTGTCGATGCAAACTTTTATAATAGCCTAAAACTTATATTTTATCGGCGTTCTTACTCCTCGTGTAAACAGGCATATACTAGTGGTTAGAATGTGAGAAAGGAGGAAAGACAAGCAATTTCAAAATCGATAGTTACATATAAGTGCATGTCTTATGTACGATAATGACTTTCTATATTGTCGATCGCCATTTGTTTTTACCTAGTTATCTTCCTGTGTACTTCCCTTACACTTACATTTTAAATACAGTGGGGTTCCTTGGGCCCCACAGAGGAAATTATTCTGAGGGTCTAGTGTAATGTTTTTGTTATTATTTTATATTATTATTATTATTATTATTATTATTATTATTATTATTTTATATTATTATTATTATTATTATTATTATTATTATTATTATTATTATTATTATTATTATTATTATGTGAATTAACCCATAAGAAATATATTCTAGTGGCAAGTGATTGTCTCTAAATTAGGTGGTCTTTTTTGGACCATTGGAGCCCTATTGTATTAGGGGACCACTTTGTCTCAGAGTCAAGGCCCACAGGAGGATCCTCTAACACTCTGGTGGGCCAGTGAGAACCTGATTTTGAGGACCAAAACAGAAAGCAAACAAACATGTAGGCAAATTGCTTGCTTTGAAAGATGCAATACCATTTTACATTCTCAGTAACATTTAAAGGCTATGTAAAACTTCGAAAGTGATTTTTTAATATATAAAAATGTGAAACAGTGTGTTTTGTGCAATTTTATAATTAGTTTTTATTAAAAAATAATTTTACTTTTTGAGATACAGCTGCTTTGTGCCCTGTATACAGAGCAGCTGTATCGTGCGCTAAGACCTGAATCTGTCAGGTTCGCGGGACTGACGGTTTCAGTGTCAGCAGGTTCTGTGCGTCTCAGACAAGCGGGATCCACCTGTAATCGATCATATCTAAGTTATAAACTTTCAAAGTTTACTGGGCGTAGTCTTTTTATAGGACAAGGAGGAGTTAAAAATGCTGCATGTATGGCCCAAAATATCTGTAAGGTCGGGTTCCACTGGTATATTTAAACAGGAAAGCAAACTTTTGCGGATCTTACTGTCACGATCTAGGGGTATGTGGACCCACTAGGCCGTTCCGCCATAGCGGAGTGGCAGCTGGCCAAATCAAAGTCTATACAAAGTCTATGCAAAGTCCTTAACACAGGGTACCTGTATGAGTCTAGACAATAGCAGAGGTTTTGGCACAGATGAAACTTGACATGGTAGGTAGCGCTAGATGTGGCGGATGATACCAGGAATGGTCGATGACACCAGACGTGGTGTATGACAGCAGGTGTGGCAGATGACATCAGATGTGATGTATAACAGCAGGCGTGGTAGATGGCACAACACGACTCCAACACTAGATAAGGCTCAGGAACAAACACAGCACAGGATACAAGATACAGGTAGCAAGGCACTGGAACACTGGGAGCAGGATACAACTAAGGGACCATTTTCAATACGAACATGGGTAGACAACAACAGCGCTCAGGCAAGTAGTGGAAGGGCAGAGCCTTTTTTATAGTCCAGGGTGATCTGGGGATAGGTTAGGGAACTTTAACATATGCATGCGCACCCTAACATTCAGAGCAGGGCCGGACAGCCACGAATGCTGGCGTCTCCTAGGAGCGAGATGCTGGCAGAATGCCAACGGTCTGTGGTCATGGCCATCGTGAGGTAAGGATCTATGGCGGTCTGTGACCACGGCTGTGACACTTACTGTAATAAATGTCTTTGGGGGCCCTCAATGACTAAGTCCACAATGGTGATGAAGATATTGTACCCATGATCAACAATAAATATCATACAGGGCTTGAACGTGCAGTCTTACCCTGCTGCTTTCTTCCCTGTAATGAAATCCTGCCTTGAATAAAGCCTGATATAGATCTGTATAGTGTGTAATGTTCAATATGTTTTCATTTACCCCTGTCTTTTTAGACATGTTGAATCCACCTTTCTTACAGCACAATGCATAGCTCAGGCCAAGCCAACACAGGACCTGCTCCCCCACCCAACCGGTCATTTGGAAAACAGCTGCTTATTGTGCAGGGAAAACAGATTTTATGTATTTTTGCAGGAAAATTTCATATTTCCATTGCTGTAATATTTCCCCAAATGCACAAATTCTTTCTGTTGCCATACACATTGATAAAAAAATACAAAAACATGCTCCTCATTAAGCACAAAAGCTCACCCCAGGGTATATTGCATAGCATTTTATATACACCATCAGGTGGTTAGCGTTCGACATAAAAGAATATAATATGCAGCCTATTAGATGGCTTCCATTAAGACCACATGTTCTGTCACATGTTTATGGTTCTCAGTGGAGGCCCAGATTGAATAGAACACATTCTTATGGAATATAAATCTTTATGCTATTATACCTGCATTATAAGGCCCCAAGTGTACTGTGAACACCGGAGCTAAATAATGAGGAGCCCTTCTCCAAAGAGCTTACAATTTAATAGGATGTTAACTGTGTGTTCATGTCTACAAGGCAGTGGAAGAAATTGATTCAAGGAGCGAACATTGTTATAAACATTTAAGAAGAACCTATAAGTCTAAAATTACATTTCAGGTGGTGTCACCAAATTTCTTTCAAAGCAGTTTCTCATAGGCATCCTTAGAGCTTATATAAGTTGTGTTATGCCTAGTGCAGAGCCGAGGGGGTGGTACATGACACAGGGATTCAAAGAACTTAAAAGGAAAAAAATCGGTGTCATGTACCGCCCCCTAAGGCCAAGAGAATAGGTGGGGGGAGGGATTGGTCCCAAGGTCCCCAAGAAGTGATTTAAGGGGTAATCAAATATCAGGTCTTTCTTTCTTGGGTAGAAAAATGTGGCACCAAAATGTGGGGTCCATCGTAATCTTTGCTGTAAGACCCCCACTCTTTTATGTTCGCCACTGCTCTTGCCTTGGAATAACACAGTGGGGTAGATTAGCAAAATTGTCGTAAAATGCATCATTTTAAGAGAAAGTGACAATGGCACAGATCTGACAAATTTGTCCAACTGGTGAATACGGAATTACACATTTCGCACAACTCACTTGATATTTAAGAGCCTTGCCTTTCCCTCATGTGACTGCCTGCCTGACGTATTTTACACAAATATATTGACCACACCTATCCTATAACCAGTATCTAGAGGAGAGTGACTACCTGA
The DNA here is from genome assembly GCF_050947455.1 of Rhinoderma darwinii. Lineage (NCBI taxonomy): Eukaryota > Metazoa > Chordata > Amphibia > Anura > Rhinodermatidae > Rhinoderma > Rhinoderma darwinii. Next base: position 54,998,910 of record NC_134695.1, read on the forward strand.
TTTGATTAACTAAGGAAAAACTTTCTGATTAAAGTATAAAATATCTGACTGTTCAGTTATACTGCTATTTATATCATTGTGTTATTCAGTTAAAGTATACAGGAACCGGAACTATTATATCCAAGTCAACCAATTACTAAGTAGTTACAAGTGAAAAGTGGTTAAAGATAATCTGTTTTCTAAGTCTATGGCTTTTATTAAACTGCGGTTGGTCACCACTTGGGCTAATTAGCTCACAATTACATTGGTGGTGACCGACTAGGCATTCTAGAAAGGCAAGAGGTAGCGGCTAGCCACCTCTAGGAACCACCGTGTGCATTTGGTGAATTTAAGGGAAAAAATTGTGATCAGTGTGCACCATCCAACTTAATGTAAGTGAAGAGACCACATTGTATAAGTGAAACTGCATTGATTTCCCTTGAAAAAATAGATGTCTGTACCACAGGCGACAGAAGGTGACCTTGTAAGGTGGTGGTACCCGCCTATTGACTTCAGTTATAATGGTGGGCTCTTGCCGAGCCTAGACACATTGCAGGGGCTGTTGTGTAGTTTGTGCCGTAAGAAGCCACATATCTCATTCTCTGGATATTCTCACATGTGAACATACATATACAATTGATCCAATAAAATGTTATCATCACTTTATCCACCTGTGTAATAATTCACACTCGGTTATTTCAAGTCATACGGAAAATCATTTCTTCATAGTTATTAATCTTTTTGCTATGTCATCTTTAGAACCTGTACTTGGTGTTTTCTTTAGTATGTTCCATCTCTCAGATTCTTTCCTTTGCAGACTTACACTGTTTCCAGATTGTGTGACCTCTACAAGTGGGGAATGTTCTCAATATGTGGTTGTTAATAGCAGTTGTTTAATGGCTGTCAACTTCTCCTTCTTCTTATTTCACAGTATATATAGAATAAGAAAGAGCAGTAACACTCTCTGCACATTCTGTACAACCAAACAGAAAGAGTAATATAGATTAATCCCACCAGGAATTAAATTTACAGAATCTAATCTTCCAATCTAAATGAGAAGGTGCAGACCATGCAATATTATTGTAAGCCATGGCATTGGGTAATGGTAACAGCTCTGACCTTCCTTGAGTATAGACAGTCTTATGGCTTCCACAAAATGGTGCTCATAGATACTTTTAACACTCTCCACCCTCAGGGAACTCTACAAGGATGGAGGATCTCCTAGGCGAGCAGAGGTCTTGCCTAGAAGGCTTGAACTTGGTATTTAGAGAGAGGCCACTAGATGTTATAAGCAAACTGCTTTGGTAGAAATTTTAGGTGCCCCTTTTAATGCCGAAAAGAATTATCTCTGTGCTACATGGTTATGGTTCTGAAATTTTCATAGCATCGTCTGTTCTGTACAAAGGGAAAAAGAGAGGGCCAACCATAGCAAAAATTAAAATGGGTTCATGATCCTAACCAAATACTAGGGCAGGAAACCTGAAGCTTTTCTCTTCTTCCTTCTTGGAGAGAAAGGCGGCAACCCCTTCCCTTGCTTAATGATATTACTGTGCATATGGAGACTATGGAACCTGCGCAGGTTCTCACCTGTCATAGAGATTGGGAATGGTGGCCAGTAGGGTCTCCTTTCTGCATGGATCTATAACAACTCTTAGTAAAAACCTATGTTGAGCCATGAATGGTCACGCATCTTTAGACCCATAGTAGCTGACAAGTAACAACCTGTGTGAGAGCCATAATATCACTGCACCGCCAAACGACCATATTTCACCCCTATATTTCCAAGGTCAATTCAATCATTTATACCAATCACGTTTATTCGGTCCCCATGTTATATAGGTAACACGTCTTGAAAAAATTAAGTGAACCTGGTAAATGATAAGTGATATTCCATCATACAGTGAACTAAATTAGAAGTTCTAAAGCTGTGGATTTAGATATTATGACACACACATACAAAAATGGTCTTATTTACACTATATGGACAATAGTATTGCCACACCTATACTATACCTACAGGAGCTTTTATGACATCCCATTATAAATCCATAAGCATTAATATGGAATTGGTACCCCCTTTGTAGCTAAAACAGATTCCACTCTTCTGGGACGGCTTTATACAAGATTTTGCAATGTGTCTGTTGGAATTTTTGCCAATTCATCAAGAAAAGCATTTGTGAGGTCAGACACTGATGTTGGAGGAGAGGGCCTGGCTCACAATCTCCGTTCTAGTTCATTCCAAAGGTGTTGGGTGGGGTTGAGGTCAGGGCTCTGTGTGGCCAGTCAAGTTCTTCCACACCAAACTCACCCAACCATGCCTTTATGGACCTTGCTTTGTGCACTGGGGCACAGTCATGCTGGAACAGAAAAGAGCCGAACTCTAAACTGTTCTAACAAAGTTGGAAGCTACAATTGTCCAAAATGTATTTGTAGGCTGAAGCATTAAGATTTCCATTCAATGAAACTAAGGGTCCTAGGCCAACACCTAAAAAATAACCCATAACATTATCCCTCCTCCACCAAACTTTATAGTTGGCACAATGCAGTCAGGCAGGAAACGTTCTCCTGGTATTCACCAAACCCAGACTCGTCCATCAGACTGACAGATGGAGGAGCGTGATTCATCACTGCACAGAACACGTTTCCACTACTCCAGAGTCCAGTGGGGCGGCTTTACACCACACCATCCGACACTTGGCATTGTGCTTGGTGATGTAAGGCTTGCATGCAGCTGCCCAGCCATGGAAACCCATGCCATGAAGCTCCCAGCGCACAATTGTAGTGTGGATGTTAATGCCAGAGGAGGTTTGGAGCTCTGCAGTTACTGGTCTGCCACTTTATAGCTGAGTTGGTGTGGTTCCTAAATGCTTCCACTTTTTAATAATACCACTACAAGTTTATAGTAAAATATCTAGGAGGGTGGTGTCCTATTAAAGTACGATGCCGGAATTCAGTGAGCTCTTTAGAACTAGCCATTCTTTCACAAATGTGTTGTAAAGGCAACTGCATGGCGAGGTGCTTGGTTTTATACACCTATGGCAAAGGAACTGAATGAAACACCTGAATTCAATTATTAAGTGGTGCGTCCCAATACTTTTGTCCAAATAGTGTACGTTGACTTGGGGTCATGCCTGTTTTTTCTACTGTTGACGTTACTTAACTTTTTTTAACAAGTAATTCAAGAGTTCAAAATCTTCTTCATCTGGTTCACAAATGCTTCTAAGATCAGCTGAAAGGCAGATTGTATTCTCCAGCAATAAAAAATACTGCAGTGGTCCCATCTTGAAATGGTCTTCCATCCAATGTCTTGTAATTAGGGCTTATGTTTATCCAACCAGATCAGATCTCCCCACCTGTTGGTCTCTGTTATACACGTTTTGGGACTTCCTGAACAGAAAAGTCAAATGTCAAGAGTTCCAGCTGAAGAACGGGAATCAAGAAGCCACACATGATGGGAACTCTAAAGCTGAACTTCCGAAATAGCTTTTCATAAGATTTCTGGCTGGAGACTTAGCATTGACTTTCATAACCCTTTACATGTTTGGAACATTGACAGTTGTCTACTAACTATTGTTTAACTAGCATCAGTAAGTAGATATTAATTATAGCTAGATAAATACACAAAGAATATTGTCCTTGGGGCTAAGGTGTGTATTTTTCATGTGAGCAAATGTTTACAACGGAGCTATGCCAAAACCAGAAAAGAGCTTCTCCCAAAATATTTGGCAAAGTGCATTGCAATAAAAGGATCATCACAATACAGTGCTATTCATTGTGGTGTGTAAAATGAAATATAATTGAACTGTGCAACTCAGCAATAGAACAACTTTTACTATCAGGTGCTATGATCCTGCTAAATACTTAACTGATTGAGATGAATGGGGAGTTTCAAACTATTATTCGGTAAATGGCGCCTTTTTTATGATGACAACTGCAGGAGGACAGCCACAGGGAATATGAATTCCCTATGGTTGACGTGTCCTTTCTCGTAAAAAGAAATGGATTCCTGTAATAGGTATATATTAAGGATTTACTGTTCTAACTTTGTTTTTATAAAAATCTTGCCCTATTAGGGCATGTGAAAGTCATAGACAGGGGTCCACCCGAAATGAGCCCGAAATGAGTCATGTATTACATGGATGGCATTGGCTTGCCCCAATAAAATCAGCTGTTTGCTGGGGGTGCAGGCAGGGGCGTAGCTAAAGGCTTATGGGCCCCGGTGCAAAAGTCCTTCTTGGGCCCCCAACTTCTTCTCATGGCCGTTGACCCGCAGCTTTCAGCTGCATCGTTGGGTCTCCTAAGTGACTCAGCGATGCAGCACTAGCAGCCAGGGGCGTCGCTAAGGTCTTAAAACGTCAGGGAGACTGCATATCTATAGCACTAAGACCCTATAGCTATGGATAGGATTAGATACAATGGATCAGCAGACAATATCACATATGATAGGATTATATATAGGGCTCAGCTCGCTGACATTGCAGCTCCAGCGCTGGTCCCAGGAAAGGTAAAAATAATAATTGCTTTGCTGTTTTATGTGTTACTAATTTTATTTGCGTGTTTGTGGTTTTTTTACAGGTTCGGATGTTGGACTACTTCGGATTCGAGGACTACTTTGATGACAGCGTTTTTTTTTATTCTCGATAAAATGGTTAACAAGGCTTGTATGTTTTTTTTTCAATAAAATAGTTTTTCTATGTCCTTGTATTTTTTTAAACTTTATTACTACCGCCTTAGTAATGGCCGCTGACTGATTGATAGCAAAAGGTAGCACCCCCATTATTACCCTGTAACCACCACCACCAGGGGTACCGGGAAGAGCCGGGTGCGATGCAGTACCCGACCATCTGCAGCGATGGCCGGGCAGTGGGGCGGCCGCAGGCTGGCATTAGTAGGCCGGGAGAGGCCAGAAACCTTTGCCCTTCTCACCCTGCTAGCCTTCTGCTGCTATGCTGTATCTGGCTGGTTCTGAAAAATGGGGGATACACCATGTGTGATCCTGTCTAATGGGCCCTGTATCTAAGCCTACCACATGGTAGTACCACATGGTAGACAGTAATGTTATACTTACCCTCCTCTTCGGCTCCGGGCACAGTGGACCTCTGCCACGCTCAGGAGCGAGGAGAGTAAGTATACTGTTTCTATAGTAACTTTTAATAGACGCGCATGGGGCTGCGGGCCCACCTGGCTTCAGGGCCTGGATGCAATTGCGACCGCTGTGACCCATATAGCTATGCCACTGGGTGCAGGTAACCTGACCTGCAGCGATCAGCTGAGCGCCACGCTGGCTCCCATATTAGAGGGAATCTCTCTAATGAGACAACCCCTTTAATGTATTTTTATTTTGGGTTGGTGTTCTTTTTTTTTTTTTTTTTTTTTGCTAGGGAGCACTGATCCACTTTTCCCCCAGAAACTTTTCTGTAAAAACCTTGAAAAAAAATTATCTGTATAAGGCTATTATTGTTTTGAACAGGGGCTATATAAAGATGTCTATGGATTGGACCCCCTCGTAGCGGTCACACTAACTTTTTTTAAATGTCAGGGGGAGTAGGAGATCAGTACTCTGTAACAAAGAAACAGAACATCAACCCCCCTGATTAAGTAAAGTGAAACATTTTTTTTGAATTTTTTTTATTAGTTCTTAAAAAAAAAGTTATTAGCAGGAGGTTTGCTTTAAATAGGTTTCAAGGTGGAACTTCTCTAAAGGGGTTCTCCACTTTTTACAATCACTTTTTGTTAGAAGGGTCCACTGAACGTAAGCTGATCATGGTTTCCTACTGTTGGGACTCCCAGCGATCAGCTAATTTGAGGGGGAACCTTTGGGCAAGTGTTCAATTTCCCTTCAGCACCACCACAGGGGAAATTAAGCATTACATGGTGCACATTGAAGTTATTTTGCTGTCCGTGTAATGGACAGATGTTCTAGGAGAAAACCTATAATAACTTGCAGAAAATGTCAAGTTTCCACACTTGACATAAAGAACTGACTAAAGGATGCAGGTTATTGTTTACTGCAGCACAGTGGCATAACTGCCGCTGTAGCAGCCATAGCGGCTGCTATGGGGCCCGCGGCATGAGGGAGCCCGTGACGCCTGCCGGCATGGCCCTCCGCATGGCCGGAGGCTCCTCTAGCACCCGCTATGGCTGCTAAAGCGGTAGTGAACACTACGGCAGAGCAGGGAGGTATGTCCCCGCTCTGCCATTAAAGGGGTTGTCCCACAAAACACATGAATTCCCTATCCACAGGATAGGGGATACATGTGTGATCGCTGGGGTCCGACCGCTGAGACCCCCAGCAATATGGAGAATGGGGGACCTTGGACTTCTGGGGTCTGTGTCCGGCAGCTCCGTAGAAATGAATGGAGCGCCGGTCTCACTTTTGCACATGTGTGGCCGGTGCTTCTTTCATTTTTATTGAGCTGCTGGACACAGACCACGAAGTCCAAGGTTTATCATGGAGCACTTCGGGGGACTTTCGATCCCCCGTTCTCCTTATCGCTGGGGGTCTATCTGCCGATGTAGAGGTGCTGTATGCAACAATGGGGTGCAACGCCGATTCCTCGGGTCGGGTATTTATTTATTTATTTATTTACTTGTTCATTCATTTCATTCATCCAAATTTAACTATGTATTTTCCCTTCTTTTCGCCTTTATAAATCTGTGTAGGGAAAGGTTAGGGATAGATCATTTACTTTTCCATCAGCAGGTCTCTACCTGCCACTGCTCACGCCGCGCGCGCTCCCGGCGGCTGTCATGTGCGTCGTGAACGAGTCTCTGCACATCTCTTTCTTTCCTCCTGGCGCGCATGTGCGGCTTCGCGGTCCGATCCTCGGCCTCCCGGCCCGGACCTGGTTGTGGGACACGTGTTCATGACGTCTTCTACTTCCGGGTCCGTGCCCCGGATGTGGATGTGTCTGACCGCGATGCCGTGTGTACACATGTACACTGATTAGTTTTTCTCCTGTGTTTGGTGGTAGGGGATTTAAAAGGTAGGGGATCATTTCAATACACCACCCCCAGACGAAGGCTTCTGGGCCGAAACGCGCGTCGGGGTGGACGCCAGACATGGTAAATTCTGAGATGGGTAAGAGATTCTTTCATGCACTGCAACAGTCACTGTTATTTGATGTGCACACACCTTTCTGAAGCTATTTTCTTCTATTACTACGGGTTATTGCCCAGATTTATTATATAGAGGCTATACAAGGAGAACACATCATTGTTGCATGCATCATCTAAGCACGTTTGTGCTTATATATAGTTGATAATTGGACTAACATGTCCTAAATTGAATCTACCCACAATAGGCTAATCTACCCACAATAGGCTGATTTAGCTCTTTACTTGTGTAACATTGTGTTATCAATAGACAAATGTAATTCGCTACAGTTTCGCCTTTGATTTATACAGTGCCATCTTCTACACCATATGTTCTGGTCATCAATTTTTTCTGTGGCAATCATCTCTATGCTTTTAATGTGTTTTTGTTTATTTTAATTGATTCAATAAACTTACATTGTCTTAATCCATCTTTCGTGTGTCAGACTCCAATCTTTAGGTTTTGTTCATATCAAGCGGGTTCACCGTTACTACCATGCTCATTATGGGCCTTTGGCCCGGTTCCCTATAGAATTTCCATACTAATGGGAACGGTTAATCATAACGATTGTTCGAGGGAGCTTCTTGGTGTCCTCCATTTAGGTATAGCCCCAGTGATCACACATGTATCTCCTATCCTGTGGATAGGGGATACATGTGTTTTGTAGGACAACCCATAGGCTACAGGCCGGTTTTTTAGTTTTAGTTTTTTGGGGGGGGGGGGGGGTGGGGGTTTGGGCTGTATGGCATTATCTACAGTGGGACTGTATGGCGCAATATACAGGGAGGGGGCTGTATGGCACTTTCTGCAGGTGGGCTGTATGGTGCTATCTACAGGGGGGGCTGTATGGCGCTATCTACAGGGGGCTGTGTGTGGCGCTATCTACAGGGCACCCAGGGGAGGGGGGCCCTGTTAAAAGTTACGCCCCTGCTGTAGCATGTAGTTTGTCAACCTCAGGTTCACCCATGGAATTTATTTGCCCCCTGACAAGACAAAATTGCTGACCTGGCAAGGTAAGCCAGGTATCAAATAGGAAGAAAAGAAGTGTGGCGAGCACAGTGCACCACAGTGATTTTTTAAGGTTCACCAGGATACATTGATGACACCTATAAAACTACTTAGCATAGAGACAGTTGTCATAATGACATAATAGAAGTGGTTTAGGTAAAACCTCAAAAACTTTGCAGCTAATTGGAATGTTTCTGACAATAACATTAAATGTTTTTTTTCCTTTGGGAGCGTTGGATACAGCCGAATACGTTAATTTGTTCCCTTTCACCTCTATGCAGAGAGACAGCGCATTCCCATCCTGTTCTCTGGCCGAGATTGGGCATTTGGGTGGTCTCTTGTTCTTGGTAAAAGTAAGAGTTTCAGAGGTCAGCCCCTCACCTAACTTACTGTATGACTGACAGGTTATAAAAGTAAAAAGGAGTTGCCTTCAGACAACTTTTTAAAGAGAAATTCTATTAGAAAACGTTACCATTGTAACTATTTTTCAGGAAAAAACCGTCACGATTTTTTCTAAGAAGCAACCTGACTTTGTTCGGGCCACTGTTAACAGAGGGCAAAGGTAAAATCGCTGTATTGGCATGCATTTATACATGCCACAAGTGCTAACGGTTCTGGAGAGGAAGATAGCATCTAGAATCCAATACTGAGTTGTGGAATACTGATGAGTATTTATTTTTTAGTAAAGTTTGCAGTTGTCTAGAAGTGAGAGAAGGATAAGCATGGGGTGTTTTCTCCCACAGCATGGGTGGTGTTAAGTCAGGTTGATACTATACCCATACAACATATATACCAAAGGTGTTGGGAATCTTAAAGGGTTTTCCCATGAGCGACATTTATGAGCTATCTACAGGATATGTCGTAAACATCAGATAGATGCGGGTCCCACCTCTGGAACCCGCACCTATCTCTAGAACGGGGTTCCCAAAACCCCGTTCTAGCTTTTTGTGCTCATGCTGCCTCCCGGCCACTTACTGATTTCATGGTCGGGAGCTACGGAAACAGCGTAACTCACATAGCTACGCTGTTTCTGTATCTCCAATAGTAGTGCAAGGCGGTTACGTAGCATGCGAGCAACGCTGTTTCCGTAACTACTACTCAGTTTTATGGGAGTTATGGAAACAGCGTAGCTCAGCGAGTTATGCTGTTTCCGCGACTCATGACCATGTAATCAGTAAGTGGCCGGGAGGCAGTGTGAGCACAAAAAGCTAGAACGGGATTTAGGGGACCCGCATCTATCTGACATTTATGACATATCCTGTGGATATGTCATAAATGTCTCTCAATGGAAAACCCCTTTAAGTCATACACCACATTTAAATTAACGATAAAATAAATATTTATTTCCTTGAGGCAATGTCAAACTTTGGGCCTACCAGATTAAATGATTTTTGAAGGACCTCCAACAATGCAGAACATGTGCCTGTCTAGTTTCAATTCCATCGTGAACTTTGTTGCTATCATTGCACACGGAATATATTATCATTAAGGTTTAATAGTTGAGTTTGTGAATCCACCCAGAAAAATTTTACCCTAGTGGCAAGTGATGGGCTCCAAATAGGGTTGTCTTCTACTGGACCTTTGGGGCCCATTATTATAGGACCCTCTGGTGGGCCAGTCCAACTCTGCCTGGAGGTAAACTTATATAAGTCTGTCTGGCATCTCAATTTGTACGCCTGGGTGGAGACTGACATGTCCATATGTTCATCTGCATTAATAGTCCTTCAGTACCCTCTTACATATTTATATTAAACTTAATTTAATACAGAAACCTTGTCATTATCATACATGGCCCCATAATAACCGAGCAGGAAATTATTTTCTTTGATTGAATGGTGTTATATTGAAGACTTTCACCTGGGCCAAAATACATTTCAAAGTCTTGAAAGTGCAAAATTTGAAGCCAAAAAAATCTGTCCAGAGGCTAAGAAAATGAGCCAAAATGTTCAATATCATCCCACAAAAAGAAGCTTAGAAGTGTATGTACTTTTCCAGGAATATGTTTGTGTTATTCTGAACTATTATATAACATTCCCACTGGATTCAGCTTACAGAGCCTTTCCCCTATAATAAAAAATATTAGTAACCCCTTAAGGACCCTAAGTCATTTTGGCCTTGAGGACGTACCATAACAAATTTTTCAGTTTTTGCCTCACTGCATTTCAAGAGCCATAACTTTTTTTATTTTAAGACTACGTAGGTAGTTAATGCCTGGATTTTTTTTTTGTGGGATGAGTCCTATGTTTTAGGCATTATTTTAGGGTAAATATATGGTAACTTGTATTCATATAATTTTTTTGTCATGGGTATTGCTCAAAAAAAGCTAATCTGTCATTATTTATTTGTTTATTTATCTTTTTACAGCATCCATTATTAAAATTAATAGCGCTCGTAACTTTATTGTCCGGGTCAAGACGAGTGTAGGAATATATATTATATATTTTAAATATATTTTTGTAACTTTAATTTAATAAAATGTATTTATTTAAAAAATTTATTTTTTTGTAACTATCTGCATTGTAAGGTGATTTTTTGTATGATTTGTGATTTTTTTGTTTATTTTTATTAATTTTATTATTATTTGTAATTCCCTTAGGGGACTTTTAATTATTATTAATATTTTTTTAAACATAATATATGTGTCTATATGACTCTACATTACTTCCTCTGCATGTAAAGTGCACAGGCTTTATCTCTAGAACAGGGCTCCCTGATCCTTATCCTACCTTCTGGCGCTGTCACTGTGCTCCAGCCATTGAATTAAGTTTTTTCTGAAAACAGCTGAGTGGGTTCTGCTACGCTGTTCTGGAGCTCAAAAACTTGGCTGCTGTGGAACAGTGTAGCTTGCTGTGCTACGCTGTTTCTGTATCTCCTATTAACTTCTATGGAGTTCCAGAAACAGCATAGCAAAATGCGCTTGACTGTTTCCGGAAAACCCAGCCACCTCATAACTCAGTGGCCGGAGTCCATCGGCAGAATGCAGGACAGCGGTCAGAGGTCCTTACTTTAGAGATAGGTGCGAGTCCCAGAGGTGAAATTCACATCTATCAGACATTTATGGCATATCCTGTAGATTTACCATAAATGTCTAAGATGGAAATACCCCTTTAGGACTGCATTCACACTTGAATTTGGCAGTTCTGCTCTCCTGAATATCCTTAAAGGGGTTGTTTGATTCTGAGTTAATAGAGGGGTTTTCCCTTCAGGAGCCTCCTCTGTTAGCCAGGGCAGAGAGTGGTTACAAAGAACGTCTCTCAAGCTCTGGAGGACCCAGACATCCCATTTAATGAGAACTGCTTAACTTCCTTTGTGGTGGCGCTGCAGCAATATTAAATACTTACTGCCAGGTTCCACTATACAGGGTGGGCCATTTATATGGATACACCTAAATAAAATGGGAATGGTTGGTGATATTAACTTCCTGTTTGTGGCACATTAGTATATGGGAGGGGGGAAACTTTTCAAGCTGTGTGTTGACCATGGCGGCCATTTTGAAGACGGCCATTTTATATCCAACTTTAGTTTTTTCAATGGGAAGAGGGTCATGTGACACATCAAACTTATCGAGAATTTCACAAGAAAAACAATGGTGTGCTTGGTTTTAACGTTACTTTATTCTTTCATGAGTTATTTACAAGCTTCTCTTTGTTTACAGCCATTGACATGTCGCATTCCTGGATGAACAGTTTCCTGGAAAGTGGATTGGTTGTCGTGGGCCAGTTGAATGGCCCCCTAGGTCTCCCGATCTGACCCCCTTAGACTTTTATCTTTGGGGTCATCTGAAGGCAATTGTCTATGCTGTGAAGATACGAGATGTGCAGCAACTGAAACTACGGATACTGGAAGCCTGTGCTAGCATTTCTTCTGCGGTGTTGCTATCAGTGTGTGAAGAGTGGGAGAAGAGGGTTGCATTGACAATCCAAGACAATGGGCAGCAAAAACAAGGGAAGGAGTAGGATCCAGCGCTGAGTCAATGTTTAAAATGGATTTTCTGTTCCAAGTTTAATGGCATATTATTAAAAGGAAGTCCAGTTGTGGATAGTCCTGGGTAGGTAAGAAGTGTAGGTAATGTCCTCGGGGCCTACGCGTTTCGGACGACTGCCGCGTCCTTAAACTTGGCTGTAATGAACATTACAGCCAAGTTTAAGGACGCGGCAGTCGTCCGAAACGCGTAGGCCCCGAGGACATTACCTACACTTCTTACCTACCCAGGACTATCCACAACTGGACTTCCTTTTAATAATATGCCATTAAACTTGGAACAGAAAATCCATTTTAAACATTGACTCAGCGCTGGATCCTACTCCTTCCCTTGTTTTTGCTAATCTACCGTGTGCCGACACGAGAATCCGAGCGCTATCCACAACACACCGGAGTGTGTCAGGTGAGCCGGAGGTTTCCTCCCCTGGTTCTACAATGGGCAGCACTTTGAACACATTTTATAAGTGGTCAGAAACTTGTAAATAACTCATGAAAGAATAAAGTAACGTTAAAACCAAGCACACCATTGTTTTTCTTGTGAAATTCTCGATAAGTTTGATGTGTCACATGACCCTCTTCCCATTGAAAAAACTAAAGTTGGATACAAAATGGCCGACTTCAAAATGGCCGCCATGGTCAACACCCAGCTTGAAAAGTTTCCCCCTCCCATATACTAATGTGCCACAAACAGGAAGTTAATATCACCAACCATTCCCATTTTATTTAGGTGTATCCATATAAATGGCACACCCTGTAGATTACAGCTGATCACGAGACATTCTGTAATTAGCTTTTTGTTGGGGAGAACAACGATCCCAAATGCCAGTGTGTATGCAGCCCAAGAGGTTATCTACTAAATTTCAAAAATGCTAAATAGCGTTCTCAAATTTTGTAACATTATGTCAAACACATTCCACTGAGAGTGACTAGAGAAGAGTGGTGGAGTAAAGGCCCTTTTACACCGGCCAATTATCGGGCAAACGAGCGTTCAGAACGCTCGTTCACGATAATTGTCCTGCGTAAACAGGGCAACGATCAGCCGATGAACGAGCATGATCGGCTGTTTGCATAGATGTAAATGCCGAAACTATTATAGTTGTCGGCAGCACTTCTCCCTGTGTAAGCAGGGAGATGTGCTGCCGACATGATAATAATATATGGGGACGGGTGATCGGAGTATCGAGCGCGCGTTCCCCAGACTAGCTTCTTGTAAAAGGAGCAATGAGTGCCGATCAACAAGCTGTCTTCTTGATCAGCGCTCGTTTACATGGCCCACATCGGGCCGTGTGATATCATGTCTGCCTCCTGGTTCTCAGGTAAGTTCAGAGTTCAAAGGTCCTAAAAACTGTGCTAATTGATAGATAGGGTATTGTGCAGTTTCAAATACTTGCATCATTCTCAAAAATAATGTGACTCTATCAGGCTAATTTGCCTACAAACAGAGAGTGCAGAATGATGTTTTCTTATGTAGATCTTAATATTCTGAGCATGTGATGTGCTAATTCCAATAAAACTTGAAAAATAGCGGAGAATGTTTTAAAATTCTCCACTTGTCCGTTGAACAGGCTACATTATAGTTTCATTATACATAGAAGAGCGAGGAGAAATATTTGGCCGTGTACATAGGAAATGCTGCTGTCAATGAGCTCTGGTGACCTTCATATTTGCATATTAAAAAAATAGATGCAAAACATGGAGAGAGTACAGTCTGTTTTTAGTGCATTAATCTAAGTTCTACTCAAATATCATCAATGTTTTGAGACGGAGGCCTTCTTCTAGCTGAAACAGATGTGGAATTGATATAATTACATGTTTCACACACACAATCGTACTCGGGGCAGTCAGTGCTGGACCTGATTAGGTTTCCCGCTGGGTGTTTACGTTGTATTGCCATTTTATGAAGTCTGGCTTCTATATCTGAAGTTGTACGTGAATTAGCTCTCAGTTTCCATAATAAATTAGGTGCCACCATCATGAGTTGTTTCATGCCTCTTATCTTAAAATCTGTAGCAAGATTAAAAAATGGCGCACATCACTGGCACCATTTCTGTAACACACGCCATGCCAGTTTTCTGACACGTTTAGTTTGATAAATGTGCCAGACTATTCTATGATTTACACTATGGACTACTTATTATTAAAGGATTTTCCAGGATCTACTATTGATGGCCAATCCTTAGGATGGTCCCACCCGTCACAATGATGTGGCTGTGTCCGATGCAGCGGTTCAGCCCCACTTATCCCCATTCACTCCAGCCAGCGCCGCTGCCCCTTTGTTCAGTTGATATGTTGGGGTCCTGTTGGTCAGACCGCACTTAACATGCAGGGATGGCCTATCCTAATGATAGGCCATCAATCTAATATCCCATAAAACCCTTGTATAGGTTCGTCTCAAGGAGTAATATTTGGACAGGTTTATTGGTATATCGTGAGTGAAAACCTTACTTTACATGCTTAATTAAACTGCAAATTTACCGTTACTAAATAAAAAAGATGACCCAAATGCTTCACTTCTAAGCCCTAACTTGCTAATGCAAAAGTTTTCATATTTTATATGATCTATTGGGAATTTCGACCCTCATATGTATTTTTTTTTTTGGACTTTTGAAGGCTGCAGAAGGAAACTGCAAATTGGAAAAATGCAGGCATTATTTTCTGTGCTTGGCATAATGCTGGGAGAGACCACACACATAGAACCACATACATTTTTGCATTTTCTTCCAAACTGCAAGCGAAAAACATCTGTGTGGACTTGATGTTCTATTTTTAAGTAAAAAATGAATGGAGATCTCATCCATCTAATTATCAGCAGGTGATGGCATAGATAGAGAGTGCCTAACATGAATGATGTATTACCGGGCCTTAGGCTATGTACACATTTATGCTGCTGAGATTTCAACTGGTTGCATAAAATTGCATGAGATTCGATAGGCATGAAATAGAGTGAAACCTCCCCAGATGACAACTCCTTTGAGAAGATTCCATCCAGACCAAATTTTTCTGCGACGGTTTTTCCAAGTGAATATAGTCTATGGAAGCTGCCCCTCTATAAGCAGACTACACCCTATTCCGACCAAAGACCACTTTTTTAGCAAATTTTTCAGTAAGAACCCTTTTGAAAAAAACACAAATTGGACTCACATGCACTGTTAATAATCTGGACTCAGGACTCCACAGCGCCACATCAACGGACCAGAGAGAGCAGGAGGAGGAGACTTCTGTGGCACATCAGGGGAGAGAAGCTTCCAGAATCGAATGGAATTTGAAAAGAGGAATTTGAAGAGAGTATTTCCAAGTTTATCCCGCCTCCTTAGTTTTGACTGACAGCTCCTCGTCTTCCCCAGCACAAAAAATCCTGCGCTTCTGCCTTGATATCCTCTTCTGGTGTGCGCGTACAAAGGGACACCGGATTATTACGATAAAAGGCGCAACATTTTGCAGACCGTTATTTACAGTCGGAACAGGAGTTTAGGAGAAGAGATAACGGCGAAGAACTTTTGATAACAGCGGCCAGTGAGGGATAAGTAAAGTTCAATAGGTGAAATGCTGGTGACAGGTTCCCTTTAAGGTTAGCAGAGAGGGGGTATATGGAGAGTGAAGCCTGACTTGGGTCTAAGAATGAGGGGAGCCATAGTTAGATGAGAGGAGAGCCATGCTAGTGTACTGTATAAGAATGAGAGGGGAGCCATGCTGGGGACCAGGAATAGGAAGGTAGCTTTGCTGGGGACCAGAAATGAGAAAGACGCCAATGCTTAGGACCAAGAGGGGAACAAGCTGGGCAACACGATTTAGAGGGGGTGCCATGCTGGGGACTAAGATTTAAAGGGGTGTAAGACTGGGGGCTAAAATGAGAGGGATGCCATGCTGGGGACCAAAAACTGTGAAATTTAGGGGAACATGGGGGTTGAAAATGGAGGAGCCACTTATGGTTATGTGTGTGGGCTAGAGTGACTTATGTAGAGTGCCATGGCTCGTTTATCATTCTAGGTCTGGGCCTGGTTCTTTGTGATTTTCTGATGTAATATCAAGCACTGCTCAAAACTCTCAATACCTATACTTGTCCACAACAGTTTATTATGTAGGAGAACCTGCCTGCTATACTATCAGAAAATTTTCATTAAACACATGAGCTCTTTCATAATTATTTGTGTTCATTTGTGTGCTGTACATGTTTGCTGACTGCATCAAACACACGCGCTGGCCCTTTAAGAACATGCACCATTGTGCACGCGCACCCTACGGGCACAGTCCGGGGGAATAAAAGGCAGAGAGCAGAGCGCACCAGAGTCCTTGGGAAGGGAGACAACGGCAGAGATTCACAGTCCTGCGGTCGCGGCTGCCGATAAGAGGGGAATGCCGGCAGTCAGCAACCGCGGGCATCACAGCTTTATTTTGGTAATTGCGGATTTTGCTGCAGATCTGCAGGTAATCAGCATTAAATTCTGCAACAATTGCCATATGTTGCAGATTTTGACTTTCCCATTGAACTCAATAAAGAAAATCTACAACAAATCCGCCCTGCAGGTCAATTTACGAGTGGAAATTTTCCGGACGGAAAATCAATAGCAATTGTGCTACGTGTGAACTATTAGCCCTCTTATGCAAAACAGTTCCAAGAAGCATTGAAAGTCGCATGATAGTCGCAACTATAGGAATACATTGAATACAATGAAGTTCAATATAAATTTTGTGACATGTACTTTCAATCACCATACCACATGGAAACATATTCATGGATACAAACAGATTTAGCCGTTCTGGTAATGCCCAAGTGATTGACAACCACACACTGGTTTGTACAACCAGTATGGCAGCAATTATGGTCCCCCCATGGGTTTTCACCCAACTTTATATTGCCCATTAGAGTTTGTTCACACGCTGAGGGGAAAACGGCTGAAAAATATGGAGCCGTTTTCATAGAAAACAGCCTCTGATCTTCAGCCGTTTTTGAGGCTGAAAACTTTTTTTCAGGCGTTTTTTGGAGCAGTTTTTGGAGCTGTTTTTCCATCGACAGAATGAAAAACAGCTCCAAAAACGTCTCAAGGAGTGACATGCTACTTCTTTTTACGTGGCTTTTTTTTACGCGCCGTTTTTTAAAACGCCGGCGTAACGAAACGCCCCATCTGAACGAAACACAGTTTTTCCCATTGAATTCAATGGGCAGATGTTAGCAGGCGTTCAGCTACCGTTTTTTCAGGCGTATTTCAGGGCGTTTACGTGTGAACATACCCTTAAACTGTTTTCCAGGCTTTGGTTACCTAGGCTTCAGCAATGTGTCCATAGTGATGTAATATCATGTGACTACGTTGTTCATTTACTGAAGACCGTAGTTTTCATTCCATAGTGACGTAACGTCCAGTGGCATCCTTTGGAGGATGTGGTCACATGATGTTCTGTCGCAAGGACCTCCTCAACACATGGGGCTGACAGATAGCGGTGGCATGGGACAGAAAAAGAATGTCACTGATAAATTAATAAAAAAATTTTTTTCATAAAACCTACCTCCCCAGTTCTGTGAATTATATCTACTGATGTTTTTTTTTAACTTTTATTTTAGGAGAAATTCCCCTTAATTTTGAGATGTAAATAACTGTTCTAATTCTTCTTTAGGGTATGTTCACATGGCCTATTTTCAGCCGTTTTTCGGGCTGTAAATGCCCTGAAAAACGGCTAACAATACGGAGGCTGAACGTCTCCAAACATCTGCCCATTGATTTTAATGGGAAAGACGGCGTTCCATTCCCACGGAGCGTTGTTTACCCGGCCGTTTTTAAAAACGGCGCGTAAAAAAAAAAAGCCCCATAAAAAAGAAGTGCATGTCACTTCTTGAGCCATTTTGTAGCCGTTTTTCATTGGGTCAATAGAAAAAGAGCTCCAAAAACGGCCTTACAAAACGTATAAATAAACGCTTGATGCATAAAAAACGGCTGAAAGTCAGAGGCTGTTTTTCCTTGAAATCAGCTCCGTATTTTACAGCTGTTTTTTGTTTAGCGTGTGAACATAGCCTTAGGGTATGTTTACACGCTTAGCAAAAAAACATCTGAAAATACAGAGCTGTTTTCAAAGGAAAACAGCTCCTGATTTTCAGCCGTTTTTTTTAGCAACTCGCGTTTTTCGCAGCGTTTATTACGGCCGTTTTTGGAGCTGTTTTTCTATAGAGTCAATGAAAAACGACTCCAAAGACGGCCCAAGAAGTGACATGCACTTCTTCTTCACGGGCGCAAAAAAAAATGCCCCCGTCGCAACAGAACGCCAATTTTCCCATTGAAATCAATGGGCAGATGTCTGGAGGCATTCTGCTTCCGGCAGTAATTCAGCCGTTTACGGCCTGAAAAACGGCCGAAAATAAGCTGTGTGAACATACCCTTACTATCCCCTTCTAGATTATTTCTCTTCCAGTAACATATTTTACACTGCATTATTGACACCGGCATGTGGTTTTCTGCCTTTTTTTCTAGTAAATTTAGGCTTCTTCAGTTGTAATGGTGAATTAAGAGAGCAGCTGGTCTGGGGATACGCATGCAGTCACCTTCATGCCTCTAGCTGGGAGTTTTACGATGTGCGCCCAGCATCTAACCTTCTGTTTAACTATCGCTTGCTGTCATTAAATATGATTATATGAAGGCTGCATGCAAGATATCGGCATTACTATATTTGTACACACTTTATAACCAGTTGCGTCACCTCTATAATGAACAGGTTAATTTCACCAGTGTCTGGTTTTCCTCACATACTTGTAACGGGCTTAGATTGTTTGGTCTTTCAGCAAAGACTTTGTCCTGTGCAGGTGTTTTTAGGGGATGTTTTTTAAGTATTCAATTTAAAAAAGATACAATTTTTAGTTTTGCTGAGTAAATAGCCGAAAAGCTAAATTATTTGAGACTTTGCTCTCTCTACCTTTAAAAGCAATGGGAAGTTTTTATTATTGTCATCTCATTTTGCTACACTCTAGTCACAGCTATCTCATTGTATATTTGGAAAGTTTATGTCTGGTTTTATTCAGATTAAATATGGCTTCACATTTCTTCCCCATGAAGTAACTGTTTACTATGTTACTTATTTTGAGGGACGTCTTCAGAGAGGCCATTTTTTCCACACAAATTCGCAAGAGTTTTATTTTATTGTGTATATCTACAGGAATATTATTATCTATTAATTTTTAATGTGTTTATTAGATAAAAAAGAGATTTAAACCGGTGGTATCTTAATCTTAATAGGGTTGTCTCCTTTGGATTATCATTTCTTGTTAGTAAAGTCCCCATACAATAAGCTGATCACAAAGTGTCCCCTTGTCTGCCCCCCCCCAGCGATCAGCTGTGATCTGTAGGGAAACTAGGCAGTGTTTAATTTTCTTGCAGCGCCTCCACAGGGGATACTAAGCATTACACAGTTCCCATTCAAATCAATGGGCTCTCTTTGGACAGGACAGGTTCTCTAGAGCAAGAGACCCTCTTTGTATCTGCTCTACACTCTGACCAAGACATGAGGATCCTGAATAGTGAAACCCACTCTATTAAGCTCAGAATTCCCAAATAGGGTTTTTGAAAATGGATTTTCTAAACTAGACAACCTCTTTAACTCAGTCTTCTACTAAAAACGAAAGAATGTTTTTCTTTCTATGGGATATAGGACAAAAACCTCTTTGCAGGTTTTTTTTTTTGCTATCATTTCCCTGTGGCCTGGCAAAACCAAACCCAGCTTCTTGTATAGTATTGTAGAATATTCCCATAATATAACACTCCTATAGGACTGATTCAAATAAGAATTTTGGTTAAGGGGATCCAGTCAATGTTTTAGAGGATCAACCCAACCCTATTGTTTATCTGGAGCCTTAAGGGCCATGCAAACCTTTGAAAGTGATTATATATATATATATATATATATATATATATATATATATATATATATATATAAAAATGTCCCTGTGTTTGGTGCAACATTCAAATTAGTTTTTACTAAAAATTATTTATACTTTTTGAGATACAGGATCCACCTGTTATTCATCACATCTAGGTTCATAACTTAGATGTGATAGATTACAGGTGGACACGCAGAACCCACAGACACTGAACCCGTCAGTCTTGTGGACCTGACGGATTCAGGTCTTAGCGAACAATACAGCTGCTCTCTATACAGGATACAGATTAGCTGTGTCTCAAAAAGTAAAAATAATTTTTAATAAAAAATAATTTTAAAGATTAAACACACTGACTGACAATTTTATAAAAAAAAACAAAACATTACTTTCGAAGGTTTAGGCTGGGTTCACACGAGCACATTAACGTCCGTAATGGATGGACGTATTTCGGCCGGAAGTCCCGGACTGAACTCAGTGCAGGGAGCCGGGCTCCTAGCATCATAGTTATGTACGACACTAGGAGTCCCTGCCTCTCTGCAGGACAACTGTCCCGTACTGTAATCATGTTTTCAGTACGGGACAGTAGTTCCACGGAGAGGCAGGGACTCCTAGCGTCGTACATAACTACGATGCTAGGAGCCCGGCTCCCTGCACTAAGTTCGGTCCGGGACTTCCGGCCGAAATACGTCCGTCCATTACGGACGTTAATGTGCTCGTGTGAACCCAGCCTTACATAGCCTTTAAATGGGGTTGCCACTTAAAGAGTTAAAAGAGCCTAATATGTGACGGCTTAAAGCTTACTAGATAATCTCCTTTCTACATCTGGCTCCGCTTCAATTACAGAATAAGTGTTGCCCCACATGTAAGTAATGAAAACCCACATTCTCCTTGTTTATGTAGCGTCACAAAAAAGCGGTCACATGATATACACATGCGACCATTTCATCCACTGTACCTGGCTGTGATTCCATCTGCATGCTTAACTATATCTAAGGCTCTGTTCACATCCGCGCCATGGCTTCTGTTCATAGCGGAAGCCATGACGATGTGCCGGATTCATTGTACAATGGATCCAAATGGTGCCTGATGGACCCTTATTGACTTAAAGGGGTTTTCCCATCAGATACATTTATGACATATCCTCAGGACATGTCATAAATGTCAGATAGATGTGGGTCCCACGTCTGGGACCCGCACCTATGTCTAGAAGGGGGCCCCCTAAACCCCATTCTACCGCTCTATGTTGTGGCTGAAGAGTATGATTTCCGACCATGAATTACGGAAACAAAGTAACTCGCTGAGCTATGCTTTTTCCGGAACTCCCATAGTTGTGAATGGCAGTTACGAAAGCAGCGTAACACAGAGTGGTAGAACGGGGCTTAGTGGGCTCCGTTCAAGAGATAGGTGCAGGTCCCAGACTTGGGACCTGCATCTATCTGACATTTATGACATATCCTGTCTCCTATCCATATCCAAGGCTTCGAAGGGAGTCCTAAATGACAGTGTGAACATAACCTTATAGGCATCATAACCTCCTTTATATGTGTGTGCGCTTTTCTACCTTTGTTATCTCTGTGAACAGCATTATGTTGTCGCAACTCTGGAACCTGGCAAATGTTTTCTCTCATTTGTAGCAACAAGTGAAAATGGTAGCTTGAAAAATAAAATACAGTACCCTGATTGGTTGCTATTGGCAAATCTCTACTTTGCATTAGTTTCCACAATATTCTCCGTTGCAGCAACATACTGCATAATCGCTATCTCTTTGTTCTCAATATATCCAGTTTATTTTATCGTGTTAAGGTTTTACACTGAGAAATTAGTTCCATAAAACATCATTGGGTCAGGTTGTGTTCTTCCAGCGACTCAAGGCGTGTTTACTTCACATGTGGTGAGGCATATTGAAGCACTTGAAAGATTTTGCAACAAGACAGCAAGTTTATGACAGTGATCTTTACCATAAACTACATATTGGAATCCCCCCCAATCTCTCCCTTTGGACATCTAAACTAATGCGAAGAATGTGCAATGAATTAATCAAGTACACGGGGCTCGAGTTATATAAGCGGAAGAGGCATCTGCATCTTTTCCCCTTTGATGAGTGCCGCAGTTCACCACAGTGATATTTGAAAGGCGTCTGACTTATCAAGAACCGAAAAGGCTTCACATGTGAAACCTGTTAAATAAAAATTCTATAGAGTTCTTTCATCAAATGGATAAAAAGGAAAAACATCAAAACTCTCCTTTCTTTATCTTTTCAACCTAAATTTATCCGTTCCTGTATTTACAACATGTCCCTATTTTAGGACTGAATAATCAAAATATATTTTACAAATATGCCTCTCTCTTTTCTTCATGACGGCACTTTTTATGCAATTTGCTATTATGATACATGTGACAACTAAGTGTGGGACACCTATGTAGTGGAGAATTCTAAAGAGTCATTGTCATAAAAAAGTCCTTTAAGAGGACCTGAAATTATATGGCTGGCAGTATTGGTATCCAGTCCACTCATTTACTTTCAGTTAAAGAAAGAAATATATGGCAAGATGCGGCTAAGGCGAGATTACGCTTGCTGTGCTGTAAATCCCACAGAAACGTTACTGAAGTGTCGGGAATGTGAATAGACATCCCGTCCTGGCTGGAGGTGGTCTATTAACTCTCAAGACGCTTCTGTAACGTTAGTGTGTGTGTGTGTGTGTGTGTGTGTGTGTGTGTGTACATAGTGATCTAGTAAGATCACTATGTGCAGAGTAAATGAATGGAGAGAAGTGTATGACGCTGATTGGTCACTGATTGGTCAGCGTCATACACTTCTCTCCACAACGCCCACTTGGTCAAAAAGTAAAACACGCCCAGTTGTCTATTAAGAAGCTCATTAGCATAAATCTAAAATAGGTCAAAACTCCGTCAAAAATGATTGTTTTTCTAAAAAAAAAACACTGCTGTTATCTACATTACAGCGCCGATCACATTATGTAGAAGATAGGGCACTTATAATGTGGTGACAGAGCCTCTTTAAACATGCAAATATATTACAAAGTCTAAAGAATATGTATAGATAATAAATTAAAATAGTGAGCATTTTTGAAGCTATGAATCCTTCCAATATATTTTGGTTAAATTCTTGATTCGCCTTAGCATGCAGTTGTTTTATGAAGATTTTGTGCTTTTATTCCTCTGGCAGCTGATACCGGACTTTGCGTGAAAACACATTTGCTGGATATTCTCTATTTTAATAATAGTTCGACAAAGTTTGCAGAAAGAATAGTAATAATACCATGAGCACATGTTTAGTGTTTGATTTAGAATTAAACTTTTGGTTCTACTTATGAATGTATTTCTTATGGGTTTTACAAGCAGAGACCAAAACAGCTCTTCTAGTACAAAACAGGGGATCGAATAAGTCTCATGTTTGATATTGCAATAAACCCTCGCTGGTGCATATTGCACACAAAGACTATTTTATATATTAAGGGCTGAACTCCGATCACTACTTTAAGGGGTTTTCCATAACTTAATTGGAATTGAGTTGCAGTACCAGGCACAGTCACAACTGTATATACGGCGCTGTGTCTGGGTAAACTCTTCAGTCAGCTGATCACAAGGGGGTTCCCCCTCCAATCAAATATTGATGGCCTATCCTAATGATTAGGAAGACTCCTTTAAAAAAAATCACAATAAAGTATAAGCAAAAATGTATTCTTTAATCAAAAATTTAAAAAAAATTACCAACCTATTTTTTGTCTTTTCTCCCATGTTCTCCTGGATCATTTTACACACTTTTGATTTTGTAGATCCGGGATCGACATCAATGATGACATCAGCAGCTGCCTGTGCTGGACGAATGTATTGCATGTGCTGCATGTTCAGCTAAACAGAAGCCCTGAGGGCAAACGAGATGTTTGGGGTATCTGTCACTAGGATAGGTCCCCATTATGTATGGGCAAGTTTAAAAATCCTATACAGTGGATACAATAGCCCTCTGCACTCTCTCCAAATCATAAATGATGCCTGACACTTACTTGTTACTACTGCATGATGCGATTTTGCTTAGGCAGGTAAAGATGCAAGCAAAAGGGCCTCCGAGAGAAGCCATAAGAGGGGTGTCCTTTTTGGCACTAGAGAGCAATGGTCCTACTTACAGTTCTTGCACAAGGTCCCCCTGGTTTTTCTTTCTACCCCTGATCAGCCTGTTTATATATGCGGCAAGTAACTTACTTTATCCCACCTCTTCCTTTTGCCGTAGCAAGTAGGCTGATGTTTCAGTGAGTGGATGTAATATGTATTCAGGACCAGAGGCAGGAATTTATCTCCATATTTTTACAAAACCACCTCCATGTTTGTTCATTTAATGTATTCAAATCATATCGTATTATGGAATGCTATATTTATTTTACACCAGACCAACCTGAGTTGTTTAAAAACTTCTACTTTTCGATCATCTGACCTTAGACAAGTATCTCAGACATCAAGGGGATCATCCCGGTGAATTCTTTCTTCACATGTGAGCTGTGCATTGATTGTACTCTTTGATAGCGGTTGTTTCTGTCTTATTACTCTCCCATGAGACTCAATATTGTTCACTTTTTTCATATTGTCGACTCATTGGAAGTCTGAGATATTTTTCCTTCTGGAAACCATTTCCTGGATGAATTGTGACTGCACCATTGAAGTTTTTGTGCCACTTGTCCGAAGATTTAACGAAAGGTAAAGCTTCTCACTATTTGGTTTTGTCTCTAAAAATGGTTTTGGAACCATTTTAGGGCTAATACTTGACTGAGTGCATTTAAGTCCACAGATCTATGTTGGGCACCATATTTTGGGTAGGACTGTTCCATATTAGCTGCCATATCTAATTTGGTATATAGTATAATGGAACATAACAACAAACTGTGTATACTCCATATGAAACTTTTGCTGTGAAAGCCCTGATGGAAATGTATTACTTACCACTATATTGGGCAGCCACGTGATAAGGATCCTGAATATGGTTCTCCTTAGGCTGATATTTTTGTCTTCTGTGCTGGAATATCTTTTGATAATGTTCTTGAAGATTCTTCTGATAACCAATTTTACGGTAAGTTTCTATTTGCATTCAACGATCATGTAAACTATGTGAAATTCTAGGAAGGTGGTACAATTACTGGGCAGTTACTTCTTCACATGGGTGATATACAGTAGATGTTGAATAGCTTTGTCTTTGTTTATATATCATAAACCATGCAGTGTGACAAATATGCAATTTTAGGGGGACAAGGGGTAAATACTCAATACAGTGTTTTAAGATAGTTCTGTGCAGGTCATTTCATTTTAAAGTTCATTGTGGACATTTCATCATGTCATCTTTTACTTCATAGCTTTCGTTTGGCTTTATATTTATTGTACCACTAATCTTAGGGTCTCATACACCTTAAGTCTCATGTACAGTGGCAGGCAGTGTCCTGAAGACTCCATATTATGGGGCCGTAGGCACTCCATGTGGCGCTCTATGACACCTTATTCTCCTCTACAAGCAATGCTTCTAGGGGAGTATACCGGCGTAATAGGATAGAATGTGAAAGAAAGTAAGGATTGGGGGGTTAAATCTTAGAACTTAGTTTCCACTTATTAGTTTAATTGATCTATAGTAGACATTGGAAGTCAAAACGGCATGAGCCACTCTGCCCTAAAAGGGACAACAATTCCTTCCTGACCACAAATGGCATTTTCAGTCATGATCATCCCTAAGAAGGTTTCTATACATTTATATAAGCTTTTATATTGTTTTGTTCTAAGAAATCATCTAAACCTTTCTTAAAGATATCAACTGTTTCTGCTAAAACCCGCACCTGAAGTGAGTGCTCCACAGATTCACCGCTCTTACAGCAAAGAAGCCTTGTCGCCTCTGAAGACTAAACCTTATTTTCTACAGTCGAAGGTAACACCACCTTGCCTTTTGAGGGGACTTTCGATTGAACAGCTTTTCACCATATTTTTTGTATGGACATTTTTTTATTTTTGTACACATTGATCATGTCCTCTACTCATGCCTAGATAAATATAACTCTTTTAATCTTTCCACATATCTAAGGTTTTTCGTGTTCCTTATCAGTCTTGTTGCTCTTCTTTGTACTTTTTCCAACTCCAGTGCATCCTTTTTATGCCCGCTGCTAAGAACGGAACTGATAATACTAGGAATCTCAGTATCTCAGATATTTCAGTAAGTGTAACATTGTATCATAAATGGCCATAAAAGTTTTTATGATCATCTTGTGGTAGAAAATAAAGCATTTAATAGTATTGACTTCTCTGCAGAACAATGAATATGGCTATAGTGTTATATAGATTAAATTGTGTTATAGTGAAAGTCCACTTTAAAAATGACTTTCAATAAATAAATGATAAACCTAAAATTTAACTAATTTGTATTTTACATGTTTTTAGCTGCTTATCTTTCTTTGTCTCTAGACGCATCTTTTCCTGATCAGCGTTGAATAAAAAAAATATATGATGTACATCAGTCTGGCTGTGTAGTCTGGACCGCCCCCCTAACTGCCTTTTAAAAGCTGTGAGTAGAGGGGGTCCAGACTACAACGCCAAACTCTTGTGCCAACCAACATGTTTATTCAACCCTGACCAGGATATGAGGATGCAGGGGACAAAGTGAAATACTAATGAAAGTATATTAGGTTCACCAGCAATTTAATAAAAACATTTTAGCTCTGCATTAAAATTTGGTCAGCTCTGTGACTGCAGTGGGGGGTTTATTTATACCTCCATCCAGAGGGATCTATGTAAGTATCCTGTCCAAATGGACAAACATGATCAGCACAATGGAGGTCAAAATTATATATTTACAGAAGATTTTAAAGGAAATATGTCTGTGAATAATTGGTTACTCTGTAAAACACTGGAAATACATGGAGACTTCAGATTCTTAATGTTTCTTGACACATAAACTTATGCTACATTAAACCCCCAGGTCTACATTGGGTTGCACTATTTGTGGTAAAACCCAAAATAATGGTTTCATGTATCAAAAGTGGCTTCAGATCAGATAAAAAAGTGGCATAGGTGCCCAATACAAACTATCAGAATCGTCCATAATTCAGGTGTCCGTATTATTCATCTATGCCACTTTTGATGCATTGTTTTTGTGCTACAGTCATACTCCAAAAAGCAGTCAATGAAAGACAAAGTCACTTAAAGAGTTTGTCCACTTTGGATAATACTGTCTTGTTAGAAGGATCCCCCAAAGAAGTTGATCACAGGGTGTCTGACTGCTGGGATTTCCAGTGATCAGCTGGGAGGGGGGGGGGGGGGGCACCTGGCAGCAAGTGTTCAATTGCAGCACCACAACAGGTGAAATGAAGCATTACACAGCTCCCATTACAATCAATGATATGTCCATGTACTTTAAGGGTACGCCGGGTCCTCCAGATCAAGAGACATTCGTTGTAGCCACTCTCTGCTCTTTTTAAGAGACGAGGATACAAAAAGGGGACCCCGAGGCATTTCTGTGGCACAACTAGTGACGTCATAGAACATTATCTTTCATTTAATTCATCTTAGCACATGTTTTATGACTCATAAAATAATGTTTGTACATACTACATGTTTCATATGCTTTTTGTTGTGTATCTTATGTAGGCTTGACAGTTTTAGCAACAAACCATTTTTGATTAACTTTTTGTTTTCAAGGCCAAAATATGCAAAACCGACTGCTAATTGTCATAGGAAATAATGGGTTAAGGAGATGCATTAGACAGAAAATGAGCCCATTGAGCTGAAACAATAAAAAATGTGAAATGAAATATTTATAACATAAGATAATGTTCTGCTCAAAACGCAAGAATAAAAAAGTAATCATGTGATTGTGTAAAAAATGTAAATGTTAACATGTTTAACAAAAGGTTGCACTCTTTTCGGGAATGTGATCCATGACAAATGTTCCTGAAATAGTAGCTCTAGTTTATTGCAAACTGTATAAGTGCTCCATACCAAAATTGATACAGGTTGGTGCGAGAATCATCATGTTCCTCTCATATAGGTGCTGTTGTCATGGTACTATGCTTTATGGCTTGTGGCTCTTAGGACATGCTTAGGACAACGGTAGAGCACCAACACTTAGGCTCCATGCACACAACTGTGCCCGTAATTAAGACCCGTAATTACGGGCGTGGACAGCTGGCCGTATTTACGGGCTGTGCTCCCATTATAAAGTATGGGAGCATGGTCCGTAAATTAAAAAAATAGGACATGTCCATTTTTTTCGCCAAGCTTCTACAGCACGGACACCTTCCCGTACATATACGGGAAGGTGTCCGTCGGCCAAAGAAACGAATGGGCCCGTAATTATGGGCGAGTTTGTGGTCGTGTGCACGGGGCCTTAAGGTTATCAAGATACACCTTTAAAACTCAACAAGCAAAAGCGCTAAGCAGTACTGAAAGGGGGGACTTCCTTAAGACCAATTTTTACGACAATGGCGAAGAACACAGAGAAAAAGTCCCTCACCAATTTGCTTCAGACAACCTCTTCCTATATGTCTTATAAAGGTCCGATGTGCTTCAGAAATCTCCTTCCAAAATGTCCTATTACTTAATGTATAGCTAACAGTGGGGATTCCCCTATTCCAGATACAATTGTGTTAGCTAAAACAAAGAGCAACACACAATGGAGCTCTAGGCCTCAATCGATTACAGTGGACATCCATTTTAATAGGTGGCTTTTCTCTGCATTCCTACTCCTTGTCATATAATAATTGTTTAAGTGTGTGTGTGGGGGATACTAGCAAGGAGTCGCCATCATGTTTTATAATTTGGATCCATAATATGAGATAGGTCCATTCATTTTGATATTGGGGCTCATGTAGACTTCTACAGTATCCAAGGGTAAGCCTTTAACGCCTTGTTCACATCTGCGTCGGTCCTTCTGTTGTTCTGCTCCATCAAAGGAGCAGAACAACGAAAATACCGGAAGCGCTGATTCACTTGACCCCATCGGCGCCCAACAGAACCCGCTGACTTTAATGTGTTCTTTCGGGTTTCCGTCAGGGTGACTGTGGTTTTACCAGAAACAATAGCGCAGCATGCTGCACTATTATTCACAGTGTTTTCGACTGGATCTGTGACGGATGCCCCTAACTGATAATTCAACACAGATGTGAACCGGACCTAAACCAGTTTCACACGTTCAGGTAGCGGAGCTGTAAGGATCTGCCCCACTACCGCATTAAAAAAACGAAGATAAAATCAGTTGTGTTATGTTTCCTTAAAGAATTAGTTCTAGTGTATCAAAGACATCCGGTTTTTATTTTTTTACCTTTCCCGGTTGAAGAAACGCCAGGGAGGGAACATGCTGAGGGTTCCTAAAAAAAATTGTAAGTTGGATATTTTTTTCTATTTACTTGTATTGTCTTTCTGTTGTGGCTTTTCTGTGTGAAAAATTTAAGTAGGAAAAATGGCCAAAAGAAGCAGTATGTGTGAACGTAGCCAAAGACTAACGTACACATTTTGGAGAGAACAAATGTTTTTTTCTAAACTCTCCGGCAACAGCACTAGGCACACCTCGGCTGTTTCCAGTGCCCACTAGGTTTACCGGACTCATGGCAATCTAGGTAAACATGGTATAGGCTTGTTAAGTCAAGGGAAGGGGGTACACAGGGGGCCCAGTGTTGCTCAAGGGCATCAGTATACCTGTATCTGGCCCTGTCTAAATCGACAGAACATTTTTTTGTTTTTTTGTGTGAAAATGTGAATTTTTTTATTATTATTATTGTTATTATTATTGTTATTATTTCATCCACATTTTGTGGTTTCATTTTCTCTAGTTTAACTTTATATGTCACAATTCTTTCTCCCATACAAGAATCTACATCACTTTCTTCCACTCTGAGACTCACAGGGAAAAAGTGTCCTTGTTGCCCATAGCAACCAACCAGAGACCATTTCATTTTTCCCATTTAGAAAATGAAAGCTGAACTATGATTGGTTGCTATGGGCCACATGACCACTTCTTCTCTGACACAGTTTTGATACATGAGGCCCTGTATTTTCTGTTGCTCTGAATTAATATTCAGATTTCTATTATAAATTGAGGTTAAAAATATGTTAAATAAAGAACTTGTAAACATATTTCGTAGGCAGAAGAAAAAAAACATGGTCCAAAACATAGTTTATATATTTTGAAAATATATTTAAAAACATTAAAAATTTCTATTTTTTGAACATATATTATATGTTATGTAGTACACTTAAATAGAGGTAATCCTATTTACAATACGATTTCAAATGCTTTTCAGTTTAAATGCCATTCTCCATGTTTTCAATTACATAATTATATAAATATACTTAACATACAATAAATATCTGTTACACATTGTGAAAATATATAGATTTTTTTTCCTCCAGAGAGAACAAGGCCACATACATGAAACTTACATATTCAAAGTGTCTCACTTTAACAAGGCGGTAGGCATGTGACATGCAAAATATACCTTTGCCACAAACAGACCACGGCAAAACAGAAAAAAAAAAAAATGATTGACAAGGAAGTCAGTCTTGCAGCCTGGTTCAGCTAGAACTGCCAAGCCTAGCATCAGAGGTGTGTTTGTTGTGGCATATAATAGCTCTGTACTATATCGATAGCTTCCCAAAACATTCTCGAAATAGATCTCTGACATTGCATCTAACTGCCTCATATCATCTCGGACATTTGCATATTTGGGGTTAAGTTTTTGCACTGGACATATAGACTATGGATAATGTCAGAAATCGAGATAATCTGGATAATGTGGGTTATAATTCTGCCTGCTTATTTTAGTGTTGGGACTTGGTGTTGATGGGTGTAGGAATAACTTGATAACAATTGAAAGGGTTAAAGAAGTTTCCCCGTTCACAATGTTGATCATTGAGCAAAAATACTGCTGGAATCCATTAATCGAATCTAATTAATGTTAATCTATTATCATAAGGGTTTAGTCACACGAACGTAGAGAAACTTGGACGGGAAAAACTGAAGTTTTTCACGTCCGAGTTTCACCCGTGCGGGTCCCGTTTTCACGGATCCCCATAGACGTGAGTCTACGGAGGGATCCGTGAATACTGAAGAAAATAGGACATGTTCTAGTCTTCATCAGACCCTTCACATGGTCCGTTAAAACCACAGCCGTGTGAACGGCCCCGTTGAAATACATGCGTCCATGTGACGGCTGCTGTTTTAACGGCCGTCACGCAGACGTATTCAACGTTCGTGTGAATAAGCCCTTAGGGGGAGTTATAGTAAATTCTCATTGCAGGGCACCCACTGATTTTTAGAGGCTCCAGGGACTGTCAAAAGTCAACTTCAACATGCCCTAACAGGCACAATAAAAGAAGTTGTCTAGAGCAGTCATCTCCTTTAAATGCAATACTTTCCCAACCCAATAATTTCACATCCAAGGGTAGTGAACGCTGACGTTATCCATAGCTTATATAAATATACAGCTCTATATGTATCCACATATGTACAGGTATATACATATTCATACATACAAATATTTACAGACTGTGTATATATAAATATATATATATATACCAACATAAATATGTATACTCAGACACATTGACATGACTGGGGAACTCTCCGAATGTGCTTTTGTAGTCTTCAATTTATATGCGGCAAAAATAGGATGCATAGTGAGATACTGGAGGATCACATTGTCAACCAACATCTTTGGATTCCTACTTGGAAACCGGATTGTTACAACTAACAATAATTATGTAACCCATGATTGGTTGCTATTAGGTTACAATTTCTTGCATTGATGAATTGGGTAAATTAACGGAGCTGAGCTTTATCCCGTGGTCCCTCGGTCAATCACTTGTAGTATGACCTGATCTTTTATAGAGCATTGCCCAACTTGGTGTAACATATGATGTCATCTTGAAATGACATCTATAATTAGGCTTATTTGGGGGATCTAATTTTTCTTTTTAGCAATATTCCAATTTATTCCTCATTTCCTTCATCATTGTAGTACCAAGCCTCGTACAAAACACCTCAAGTAGTGCATGGCTTCAGGGAGACGACTTTTGGGTCAAACCTTATTCGGATTTGTGTATTTTTGTTGCTTTTACACAAAAAACAACAGATGTTTTTCTATAGTTTCTATCATGCAACGCTTATGTTTGCCTAGTAAACCACTGCAGACAGGTCTCTCATGAAGCCAGGATACTACTTTAGAAGGTATTCTCATGGACAGTACATATTTCCATTGGCCAATACAATTTATTTTGCATTATAAGAAATACCGAGCCTGTGTAATTTTATTCTAGCTAACATAGCTTGTAAGGAAAGGACAAGGTGTACTGGAGAACAAGGCAGAGATCGGAATTGGCTCCAAAAATAAAAAAAATTATAAGATTCAGTGCTCAACCTCTAACCCAAGTTGTGCCCATGTCAGTCTCCTCTTCTGTCTAAATAGGCCCAGCTCTAATGATGGCCCTCTTAATGCACTAGACTAAGAAGGTAAGATCTTTTCTTAGTGGGCTCTGTATATTGAATCAAGGCCATTTAATATGAGGCCATTCGTAACTTGAGAGGATATTTTGACATATCGGTTTACGGAGGGAAACTACACACTAATTAGATGCCTCAATGTTTGCTATGGATTTTCTTGTTCACCAATTAGTGCTCGTTGGTATTAAAGATAGATAAGAATTGTCTTTGGTATCTGTCAATTGATGGGGAAAGGAAAGATGTAGGCATGGAAGATTCCCCAAATATGTCAAAGTTGGACCCTAACACGTAGAGGGGCAGATAAGAAATCATGTGCTCAAAGTTATGGTGTTGAAGCCCACAGAATCCAGACTGTTCTAGTGCAGTTTTGAAAATGAAATCAAACATCTGACTGGATCCTATGGGTTTCTTCACCTTTGTCCTAAATGACCTCCATAATAATTGAAGTCAGTTTAGGGACTATTGTGCCAGGCTGATTGCAAAAGAAACATCACCAGTTTTCTATTGAGATCAAGGAAGAAATATATCCTTAGAGAATTGGATGTTTAGCATTGTGGGGCTGCTTAAAGAGGCTCTGTCACCAGATTTTGCAACCCCTATCTGCTATTGCAGCAGATAGGCGCTGCAATGTAGATTACAGTAACGTTTTTATTTTTAAAAAACGAGCATTTTTGGCCAAGTTATGACCATTTTTGTAGTTATGCAAATGAGGCTTGCAAAAGTCCAAGTGGGTGTGTTTAAAAGTACAAGTCCAAGTGGGCGTGTATTATGTGCGTACATCGGGGCGTTTTTAATACTTTTACTAGCTGGGCGCTGTGAAGAGAAGTAACATCCTCTTCTCTTCAGAACGCCCAGCTTCTGACAGTGCAGACCTGTGACGTCACTCACAGGTCCTGCATCGTGACGGCCACATCGGCACCAGAGGCTACAGCTGATTCTGCAGCAGCATCAGCGTTTGCAGGTAAGATCGACTTACCTGCAAACGCTGATGCTGCTGCAGAATCAGCTGTAGCCTCTGGTGCCGATGTGGCCGTCACGATGCAGGACCTGTGAGTGACGTCACAGATCTGCACTGTCACAAGCTGGGCGTTCTGAAGAGAAGAGGATGTTACTTCTCATCAGAGCGCCCAGCTAGTTAAAGTATTAAAAACGCCCCGATGTACGCACATAATACACGCCCACTTGGACTTTTACTTTTAAACACACCCACTTGGACTTTTGCAAGCCTCATTTGCATAACTACAAAAATGGTCATAACTTGGCCAAAAATGCTCGTTTTTTTAAAATAAAAACGTTACTGTAATCTACATTGCAGCGCCTATCTGCTGCAATAGCAGATAGGGGTTGCAAAATCTGGTGACAGAGCCTCTTTAAACAAATGCTTTGTATCTTTCCAGCTGAAGTAAAAAATATATGGGTTAAATATCATCTCAACCCCCTCTAGAAAAAAGTTCCTCTTATTTCAGTATGGAGTCTAAAATAATTGATGATCCCTATACTGCCAACAATCCAACCTCACAAAGATTGGTCTATGGAACTAGAAGTTACTGAACTTCAAATGTGCCCTATGTAGGGTCACAATCACCCATGATCTTTTTGGTCGAGCCTCAAAAAGTTACAATGGTTGTATACTTTTTGGCTACTTCCATTTTTTGGGCTCAAGAAAGTACCTTAATCAAAAAAGGTATCTCAACATCGCCCTATGCAGGTTGGAGCATACCTGTGATATGCCCCTTCCAAGGAGGTGTTTAAGGATAAAAATTACCAAAAATGTACAACCCCTATTATAATATAGATACAATAGATATAAAATGATCCTTATTATAACAGGATTTGCATGAAGTATAGAATTTTCTACTTCTTTATGAAAAAATATAGCTAATTTGGAGACTGTTATTTTGCACTTTTTTCATGAACAGCGCTACTCTTGTCCATGGACTGTGTCTGATATTGCATCTCAGCTCAATTCAAGTAAACAGCACAGCCCATATACAAGAGTGGCACTGTTTTGGAAAAACAAAAAGATCAGACCCTTTTTTACTAGTCCTTGATGCATCAGAAGATGAAGATTCATAATGCAGTAGAAACATTCATAGTAATGAATGGGAAATTACATAATTAATAACTGGGACATTGAATTGAAAACTACAAGAAGGACTGCTAGCAGATATGCATTGCCGAATGTCTGGTTAGCTGGTCTACTTACTTATATATATTAGGCCTAGATTTATTTGCATCATACTTTGAATAGTTTCCATTTTAAGACTATATATGACTGACTGAGACTCTACAGAAGCTCTAAATCTTATGTACACTATTACTCAAAGGACAAGAATGCAACAAAACACCTATTCTGACAAAAACACACCACTTAGGCCTCATGCACATGGCCGTGCCCATAATAACTATCAGTGATTACGGCCACGACCGGCCGCTGACTGCCACCCGCATTTGTGGGCCGTGCTCCCATATAAAGTATGGGAGCACGGTCTGTAAAAAACAGATATGCTCCATAATTCCCGGCACAGTTCTACGGCACGGACACCCCTCCATAGCGATATGGAAAGGTGTCCGTGGTCAATAGAACTGAATGGGGTCGTAATTTTTGCCGAATTCTACGGTCATGTGCATGGGGCCTCATAGTGACGAATGAGAAGTTTTAATCAGTGGGGGTCCGAGCAAAAACTAAGCGGCAGGAGTGCTCAGGTGAGCGCTGTGCCGCTTAGTTTCTGATTAGCCTTTTACAGCTTTCCTCCGAGCGGTGTACGGGCTTAATAGAAAGTCTATGAGTCTGTATACTGTACGCTTGACTTTCCGAGTAGAGCCAATCAGAAACTCACCTAAGCGCTTCTGCCGCTTCATTTTAGCAATCGTTGAGGGTCTCAGTGCTTGGACCCCCACCAATCAAAACTTCTGACATGTCAAACGTTTTTTAAACGTTTCGTTAGCCTTTAAACCTGGTGATGTTCTTGCAAACATATTGGCGAGTTTTGAATTAGTACCTAAATATCCACATACTAAATTCTTAAAGTGCAACTACAGAAACAGAAGGGAGCCATTTCTTGACAAAAACATATATTTATTGTATCACTTCTCAAGGAAGTGGTGACATTGCCAAGGTAGGAGGCAAGATAGGCCTCATGCCTCTTTAATGTTTGTTGCATTCTCATCAATACTGACCAAAATGCAAAACGGCTCCATTCTCTCACTGTAGGCTGGCTTTACACAGTGTTTTGTTTTTTTTAGGACTTTTTTTTCAGCATTTTTTTTGGGCCAGATGTTACCTAAAAGTCTATAGTGCAATATGAGATGCACTACAAACAATGTGTTTTATTTAGTGGCATTTTGGTGGCGTTTTTAAAGTCAGTCGCGTCTTTTTTTCCAAAATTTCGACATTTTTTAAATCCTATAGAGAAGCCTATGAGATAAGAATGCATGTTACAAATGTAACAAATTGTAAAAAGGCCACCAAAGACGCTTGTAAAAAACGCTAGACATATTTTTTGACATTCATGGCGTTTTTTTTACAAGCAAAAAAACCAAAAACACTAGAAAAGAGTGACAAAAAAGTGCTTGAAGGAGGACTAAACAAAGTTTTTGCGCTACTGTTGCTCTAATCTTAGCTCTTGGCTGGGGGTTGTGTGTTTGTTGGAGGTCTATGCCTATGTTTTGCAATACTTGGTGTCCTGCACGCATGACAAAATCCAAATGTTATGTTACTTTCCTTAGAAACCTGGTGACTGCTCCACATCTCATTTGCTTGCCTATTAGCATTAGGAGGGCAATGTTACACGGCCAAAAGTCCTTAGATAAACAACATCCAGGTAAAATTTGTAATGCAAATGTCAACAGACAGACCATCTTCACATTCAAGATCTCATCTCTTCTAATCTAAAACTTCCTTTTCTATAATTTTTTTTTTTTAGAAATGCACCAGTCTTGCAAGAATTCCAGAATAGTATACGCAGCGGCAATGTAGCACACAAAAGCCTGCAAGATAGAGAAAGCTTCATGCCCTCATTGAAATACAACTCCGTTTCCAATGCAGGTCGAAAACGTTTAACATGAACATTGACTTTTTTTTTTCTTTTTTTAAAT
The DNA here is from genome assembly GCF_050947455.1 of Rhinoderma darwinii. Lineage (NCBI taxonomy): Eukaryota > Metazoa > Chordata > Amphibia > Anura > Rhinodermatidae > Rhinoderma > Rhinoderma darwinii. The sequence continues at coordinate 55,035,411 of NC_134695.1, forward strand.
GCCTTAACTTTTTTTTTTATTTATTTTTTTGATCAGTAGTCTGATTCGAGTTTGCAAACACCTTCACAACATACAAAAAATTAAATATTCGTCTGCTTTTTTTTTTTTTTTCAGCTAGAACACGTATTCATGACAAGCTCTTTGCAACTTTTTTTCAGGAACGAAAATAAAAATAAAAACACAAAAAATTAAAAATTAAACAGTAGAGCTATAACAACAGCACCTTGACATTGTTTAATTCCAACGCTATCGGAAGTTAAAAGCAGTAAACAGATATAATACCGACATGAATAAAGATACTGTCTAAAGTGTAAACAGAATGTTTTGGTTCAATTTTTTTGTCTTTTGTCTGGATGAAGACAGAGTGTTATCAATTCACAATTGAAGCAGCATGCATGCTTGTTTATATCTTTTTTTTTTATGATTTCAATTCTTGGCAACATCAACAAACCACAATGTTTTTGAGGAACGTAATGCAGGCTTATCTCTTAACCCATGGACTGCGAAAGGGGCCAAGGAATAATTGCACAGCAATGTGGTCCCGGCCCCCCTAGCAGAGTACAGGCTACATTGTGCGCAGAGGACTCCGTTTTCCTTTAGGTTATGGATATGTTCAATAAATAGATTTGTAGAACCACGGTACTGTATAAACTTCATTTATACATGCAGTCCATAAAATTATTTCTTTTACTGAATAATTTACCCTGTTATGTATATATACAAATAGATAATTTTCTTTTCAATATAATCTATACAAGATAACTTCACTATCTTCCTCTTTTAATGGTCAGTGTGCATACACAAGAAGTGTCTATTCTTATAAAGCGCCAACCAACTTTTTTTTTGCTATCCATGGTGAGAGCGCGCACATAAGACTGGGTAGTTCGGCATTGCGAGTTCCAGTACCTCTTGTCGATGCCCCTGCAACCTTCTTTCATGTAGCCCATAGGATTGCATTTGGTCTCATAGAAATATTGTTTCAGTTGGCCCTTGGGTACTGGGACTTTTTCAAGAACAGTAACTGTTTGACCCGCCATATCAATCGCAGTTTTCTTGTCTGCTGCAGTCACCCACTCGCTAATACTGTCACATACGCTCAATTCCCCACGTCTGGCTGGGTCTGAGTGGCGCCGTACCCTCATGGACATGTTTGCAGCATCCAGGTAATTTTTATACTCCTCAAGAAGAAAAAGCAAAGGGGGTTCCAAAGGCACTTGAGTGCTCAGCATAACCCTTGATGAATACATATCTGAGTCCTTCTTCTCCTCACTCTGCCTTATGTTTTGTTCCTCTTCTAGGAGTTCCTCTATGACGTGTTCAAAGGTATCTGTCAGGGATGGGAGTCCACCTCCTCTTGAACTACCCATTGGCCCACCTATGCTCTCCAGAGTACCATGGGTCCGAAGACCCGGATAGGCCAGGCCACTTTGTCCTCTGACACTGGCTTCTTTCATAGGGGCAGCTTTCATGCAACTGAAGTATGAAATAACCATAGTAAGGAAAAGGATGGTCATTACTCTTCTCACCTGATGGAACTGCGGGAAGAAAATACAAAATTATACAGGGATTAGAATTGGGAAAGACAACAATTGTAGTCAGTAAATCAAACATTTTTAGTCTACAAGAAAATATTCAATTACCTATAATAACATAATCTCAATTTACTATGAGTACCTTAGATCAATTTAATTTAAGATATAATATGAGTATACATATCAATTTTTGAGATCAAAATTTTAAGTTAGTGAATGTCATTTCAAAAACATTGGCAGCGTGTCTCAACAGGGCTTCCATGGTAAGGAGAGTAACCGATAACCCTGGGGCCCAATAGCAAATCTTAGAATAGTCCCCTCTCTACCACGACTACCTTTAGCAGCAAGTGAGGTCAGGATGCAAAAAGAAAATGATTATTTTGAGCTCCACTGTGTTCCACGTGTCTCTTCATTCTTGATTTCCTCATGGTTTGCTTTGAATATTCTACAACCCCCTTGACTCTCACTGTAATGGCAGGGGGTAGGGAGACGGACAAGTGAGCCCTAATCTACCCGCCACTCTGTCCCTGCCTACTTGCAACGACCCGCCCTAGGCGACGGGGTACAACTGGGCGGCAGTCCCTGCGCTCAGTAAGTGCACGACAAACACGACAAACATACAAGGAACACAAGCAAGGAAAAGGGGCCGTTGCCCACGGCAACACCGTGAGCAACCAGAGTGGTGAACGAGCCGAGTCAAGCCAGGAGTGTGCGAGGTACAAAACGAAAAGCAGAAGAGTAGTCGGTAAGCCAGGGTCGGTATGGAGCAGGATCAAAAATAGCAGGAGCTGTAGCTGGGCCAGGAAACCACAAGGAGGGAAACACAAGCAATAACAAGCACAGAGGGACAGGAAGTGCAGGCTTAAATAGACCGAGGGCGGGAGCTAGCTGAGTCTGGCCAGGTTACGATAGGCTCTCCCACTCCTAAGCCTGCCAGCCTGAATGGTGGAAGCAGGAGTCAGTCTCAGGGATGTATTCTCAGGTGCTGACTGATTAGTTCTGGGAGTTAACCCTGCTGTGCCTGGCAGATCCTTTACAGTACCCCCCCTTTTATGAGGGGCCACCGGACCCTTTGTAAGTGGACCTGGCTTACTGGGGAAACGCAGGTGGAACCTCCTGACCAATACCCCAGCGTGAACATCCCGGGCGGGTACCCAAGTCCTCTCCTCGGGCCCGTATCCTCTCCAATGGACCAGGTACTGGAGGGAGCCTTGGACCATCTTGCTGTCCACAATCCTGGCCACCTCGAATTCCACCCCCTCTGGGGTGAGGATGGGAACAGGAGGTCTCCTCGAGGGAGCCAAGGACGGGGAGCAGCGTTTGAGGAGGGAGGCATGAAACACGTCGTGTATCCGAAAAGACGGGGGTAACTCCAGCCGGAAGGAGACAGGATTGAGGACCTCAATGACCTTATACGGCCCAATAAACCGGGGAGCAAACTTCTTGGACGGAACCTTGAGACGCAAGTTCCTAGACGACAACCACACCAGATCCCCGACCATAAACAGGGGGTTAGCAGAACGTTTTTTATCAGCCTGAGTTTTTTGTACGCTCTGGGACACCTCTAGGTTTTTCTGAACCTGGGCCCAGACTGTGCACAGTTCCCGATGAACGACCTCTACCTCAGGATTGTTGGAACTACCAGGTGAAACGGAGGAGAACCGTGGATTAAACCCAAAATTACAAAAAAAAGGAGAGACCCCTGACGAGTTACTGACCCGGTTATTAAGGGAAAATTCGGCGAGGGGAATGAAAGAGACCCAATCAAATTGACAGTCAGAGACAAAACACCTTAAGTATTGTTCTAGAGATTGATTAGTCCTCTCCGTTTGGCCATTGGTTTCAGGATGGAAGGCAGAGGAGAAGGACAGATCAATCCCCAACTTCATACAGAAGGCTCTCCAAAACAATGAAACAAATTGTACCCCTCTGTCCGAAACAATATTGACAGGGACCCCATGGAGACGCAGGATGTGTTTGACAAACAAGGTAGCCAACGTTTTGGCGTTGGGTAGTTTCTTGAGGGGCACAAAGTGGCACATCTTACTGAAGCGGTCCACCACCACCCACACCACCGACTTGCCTTGGGATGGAGGCAAATCGGTGATAAAATCCATGGAGATATGTGTCCAAGGTCTCTGGGGAATGGGCAACGAACGCAGTAAGCCCGCTGGTCGGGACCTGGGAGTCTTGGACCTAGCACAAACCTCACAAGCGGCGACGTAGGCCTTAACGTCTTTAGGCAACCCAGGCCACCAATAATTTCTGGTAATGAGGTGTTTGGTACCCAGGATGCCTGGATGGCCAGATAGTGCGGAGTCATGATTTTCCCTAAGTACCCTTAGCCGGAATTGCAGGGGAACAAACAGCTTGTTCTCAGGAAGGTTCCCGGGAGCTGCACCTTGATCAGCAGCAATTTCAGAGACTAAATCAGAATCGATCGAGGAAATGATTATACCTGGAGGCAAAATACAAGCAGGATCTTCCTCCGAAGGAGGGCTGGCCATGAAGCTACGCGACAGTGCATCAGCCTTAATATTTTTAGACCCAGCCCTATAAGTAACCAAAAAATTGAATCTGGTAAAAAATAACGCCCATCGAGCTTGTCTCGGGTTTAGCCTCCGGGCAGATTCTAGGAAAACCAGATTCTTGTGGTCGGTAAGGACCGTTACCTGGTGCCTAGCCCCCTCCAGGAAGTGGCGCCACTCTTCAAATGCCCATTTAATGGCTAAGAGTTCGCGGTTGCCAATATCATAGTTACTTTCAGTTGGCGAAAACTTCCTGGAGAAGTAGGCACAGGGACGGAGATGGGTGAGGGACCTGGTACCCTGGGACAAGACAGCCCCCACTCCCACCTCAGATGCGTCAACTTCCACGATAAATGGCTCCATTTGGTTGGGCTGAACCAGCACCGGGGCCGAGACAAAGCACTTCTTAAGGACCTCAAAAGCCTGGACAGCCTCAGGAGGCCAGTGGAGGAGATCAGCACCTTTGCGAGTGAGGTCCGTAAGGGGCTTAGCGATGACCGAGAAGTTAGCAATAAATCTCCTGTAATAATTAGCAAACCCCAAAAAACACTGTAACGCCTTCAGGGAGGCAGGTTGGACCCATTCCGCCACAGCCTGAACCTTGGCGGGGTCCATGCGGAATTCATGAGGAGTGAGGATTTGACCCAAAAATGGAATCTCCTGTACCCCAAACACACATTTTTCGGTTTTGGCAAACAGTTTATTTTCCCGAAGGACCTGGAGCACCTTCCTGACATGCTCCACGTGGGAGGACCAGTCCTTGGAAAACACCAGTATGTCATCAAGGTACACTACCAGAAAAACCCCCAGGTAATTTCTCAAAATCTCATTTATGAAATTCTGGAAGACCGCAGGGGCATTACACAACCCAAAGGGCATGACGAGGTATTCGAAATGGCCTTCGGGCGTGTTAAACGCAGTCTTCCACTCATCCCCCTCTTTGATGCGAATAAGGTTATACGCCCCCCGTAGATCCAATTTAGAAAACCATTGGGCCCCCTGAACCTGATTAAAGAGATCAGGAATCAAAGGAAGGGGATACTGGTTCCTTACCGTGACCTTATTCAGGCTACGGTAGTCAATGCATGGCCTAAGACCACCATCCTTCTTCCCCACAAAGAAGAAGCCAGCACCTACCGGAGAAGAAGAGGGACGAATGTAACCCTTGGCCAGGGATTCCTGGATATACACTCTCATAGCTTCACGTTCGGGACAAGAAAGATTAAATATCCTACCCTTAGGAAGCTTAGCTCCTGGTACCAATTCGATAGCGCAATCGTATTCTCTATGAGGAGGTAACACTTCGGAGGCCTCCCTAGAGAAAACATCAGCGAAGTCCTGAACAAACTCGGGTAGCGTATTCGCCTCCTTAGGGGGAGAAATAGAATTAACAGAAAAACATGACGTACAACATTCATTACCCCATTTGGTTAGCTCCCCAGTATTCCAGTCAAACGTAGGATTATGCAACTGCAACCAGGGAAGACCTAGAACCAAATCGTACGATAATCCCTGCATCAACAGTACAGAGCACTGCTCCAAATGCATGGAGCCAACAAGGAGTTCAAATACAGGGGTATGCTGTGTAAAATAACCATTAGCAAGAGGAGTGGCATCGATACCCACTACCGGGACAGGTTTAGGCAAATCAATAAGAGGCATAGCAAGGGACATAGCAAATTCCACAGACATGATATTAGTAGAGGACCCTGAATCCACGAAAGCACTGCCGGTAGCAGACCTACCACCAAAAGAGACCTGAAAGGGAAGCAAGATCTTAGTACGTTTCATATTTACGGGAAATACCTGTGCGCCCAAGTGACCTCCCCGATGATCACTTAGACGCGGAAGTTCTCTGGCTGCAACCTTACGCTTAGGACAGTTGTTCACTTGATGCTTGTCGTCCCCACAGTAGAAGCAGAGACCATTCTTCCTGCGGAATTCTCTACGTTGTTGGGGGGACACGGAGGCCCCGAGTTGCATAGGTATCTCTGAATCTTTCGGGGAGGAACGAAGCAACGGAGCTTCGGGAGGCATCATGGGGGAGTCGGAGGAGAAAACATATAAACGTTCACGTTGTCGTTCCCTGAGACGTCGGTCAAGTCGTATCGCTAAAGCCATAACCTGGTCTAGGGAGTCAGAAGAGGGATAGCTAACTAGCAGGTCTTTCAGGGCATTCGACAGACCCAACCTAAACTGGCACCTTAAGGCAGGGTCATTCCACCGAGAAGCTACGCACCACTTCCGAAAGTCAGAGCAATACTCCTCAACAGGTCTCTTACCCTGACTTAAGGTCACCAGCTGACTCTCGGCAAAGGCAGTCCTGTCAGTCTCGTCATAAATAAGTCCGAGAGCAGAAAAGAAACAATCAACGGAGGAAAGTTCAGGGGCGTCAGGAGCCAAGGAGAAGGCCCACTCTTGGGGCCCTTCCTGGAGCCGGGACATAATTATACCCACCCGCTGGCTCTCAGAACCTGAGGAATGAGGCTTTAAATGAAAGTAAAGCCTACAACTCTCCCGAAAGGAGAGAAAAGTCCTCCGGTCCCCTGAGAACCGGTCGGGCAACTTGAGGTGGGGTTCAAGAGGTGCGGTGAGGGGAACTACCAGGGTAGCATCAGGCTGGTTGACCCTCTGAGCCAGGGCCTGGACCTGTAGGGAGAGACCCTGCATTTGCTGAGCCAGGGTCTCACGGGGATCCATAGTGGTGTCAGGGACCAGGGGTAGACTAGGTATGGGCTTGTTATTATGTAATGGCAGGGGGTAGGGAGACGGACAAGTGAGCCCTAATCTACCCGCCACTCTGTCCCTGCCTACTTGCAACGACCCGCCCTAGGCGACGGGGTACAACTGGGCGGCAGTCCCTGCGCTCAGTAAGTGCACGACAAACACGACAAACATACAAGGAACACAAGCAAGGAAAAGGGGCCGTTGCCCACGGCAACACCGTGAGCAACCAGAGTGGTGAACGAGCCGAGTCAAGCCAGGAGTGTGCGAGGTACAAAACGAAAAGCAGAAGAGTAGTCGGTAAGCCAGGGTCGGTATGGAGCAGGATCAAAAATAGCAGGAGCTGTAGCTGGGCCAGGAAACCACAAGGAGGGAAACACAAGCAATAACAAGCACAGAGGGACAGGAAGTGCAGGCTTAAATAGACCGAGGGCGGGAGCTAGCTGAGTCTGGCCAGGTTACGATAGGCTCTCCCACTCCTAAGCCTGCCAGCCTGAATGGTGGAAGCAGGAGTCAGTCTCAGGGATGTATTCTCAGGTGCTGACTGATTAGTTCTGGGAGTTAACCCTGCTGTGCCTGGCAGATCCTTTACACTCACCTTCTATCATTCACAGTAATACCTAATCTAGTGGTATAGTAATACAATTTTCCACTGTACAAATCTTAAAGTTGCGGAGAAGCATTATCTAGATATATTTTGTTATTCTACAAAAGATGACCAATGTATAAACTATTGCTTATTTTACAATAACACATCATTCACCTTTCAAAAACAGCTTTACTTGAATATCACTAAAAGTCACTTAACCAATACATAACATAAAATCTAACAAACATAAAAATCTTCTCAGCCATTATACATAGTAGTCTGGTTTCACATTTTTTTTTAAAACAGCTATAACAGGTATAATGGTTACATATTTAACCTTATAAAACTGTATTTGGTATACAAATAAAAGCGTTGCTATTGTACACATCATTTTAGACGTCATCATTCAATGAAAAACCTATGTTTAACAGGTGTCATAAAATGATAAAACAGCAAAATGCGTACAGTCAGCAGAATACATTTTCTGTTTCTTTATTATTGTCATTGTCTAGTTGTTCCAAGGAGCTTGGACCTGACAAGTCTTTCTAATTGGATTTCCTGTTTCTATGATCATGAATGATGGTGGGTTTCCCTGGTTCATTTCGTACGCCTATGGTCTTAGACTTACAGAAAAGAGCTGCCAGACTTAGCGCAAAAAAAAAAATGGCACTAGTAGTCCAGCCTCAGTACCATAAACAAGCCTTCTGGAGGCCAGGTTTGGTAACATAAGAACATGCCTCCTGAAGCCCAGGCTAGATGCCATAACCATGCCTCCTGGAGTTAAGATTTGGTGCCATAAACATCTCCGGGAGCCTAGGCTTAGTTCCATAAACAAACCTACTGCAGTCCAGGCTTGGTGCCACAAACATGCCTCTTCCTTCTCACCCTTGCTGACAAAAACATGCCTCCTGGAGCCCAGCCTAGGTGCCATAAACACCTCCTCGGGCTCAGGCTAGGTGCCATTAATGCCTCCTGGAGCCCAGGCATGGTCCCTTTAATGCCTCCTGGAGCCCAGGCTTGGTGCCATTAATGCCTCGTGGAGCCCAGGCTAGGTGACATAAACGTCTCCTGGAGCCCAGGTTTGGTGGCATAAACATGACTCCTGGAGCCCAGACTTGGTGTCATAAATACAGCTCCTGGAGCCCAGGCTTTGTGTCATTAATGCCTCCTGGAGCCCAGGGTTGGTGCCATAAACATGCCTCCTGGAGCCCAGACTAGGTGCCATAAATGTCTCCTGGAGCCCAGGTTTGGTGGCATAAACATGACTCCTGGAGCCTAGGCTTGGTGCCATTAATGCCTCCTGAAGCCCAGGCTTGGTGCCATAAACACAGCTCCTGCTTGCCAGGATTGGTGCCTTCTGCAGATTTGAGCATGCCTTCTGTCTAGTTGAATCATATTGACAATTTTATGCATAATCACAGTTGGGAAGACATGGGGGAAATTCATCAAAGTAGATTAAGAAAACATCAAGAGTTGTCCACAGCAACCAATGGTGTTTCTGCTTTCATTTTCCAACTTGCTGTAAGAAAAAAATAGCTGGAATTTGATCGGTTATTTTAATTATACTAATCTGTATAAATCTCAAGTCTAGTCTTTGTCAGTGATGACAAGAACTGTGTGTGGGAGAGTCCACTACAATGCATGGGGGGAGTTTACATTGCATCGGGAGATTATGTTCTTGAGTCTCTATTCCATTTGGAAATCTATTATTGCTTTCCATTTAGAGAAGTCTCTGATAATAATGTGAGTCGTGCTGAATCCGATCCTAAAAAGATGACATACTCATCAGTTACATGACATTTTCCTTCCACTTGCACATGGCAAATCTTGATTCCATTATCTTGTGTTTACTTACTAACCTTCTACAAGATGAAACATTGTATTTATTGAGAGAAACCTCCCACACTGATAATTATTATATTCCTAGCGGAATATCTCTTTCTTTCCAATTCATCGGAGACAGAGTGAATTCGGCACAAATATTTGTCATAGGATTTATAACCAGGAAGAGATAACCTGAGAGCTTTCTGGAGCAAATGCTACATGTCAGAAGCAGTATAGAGATTTAATTTTTAATGAGCTCTCTTATGCTGTAAAAAACATTGTAAGGGCATTATGGGAGATGTAACTAGGCAACCGCATCAAAGCTCTAGTAACACATTCAGAAATCGACTTTCATGAACATCATAGTGGAATGTGAGAATTCCCCAGCACTTTTTCTATTGTTGGTTCCTTTGTGCCAGACAGACAATAGAAAGAGAATTTTAGTCTAAAGGAAAAGACAATGAATAGTTATATTTAGCAATGCAAAATATATACAGGCCAATTTGGAAATATTCATTAGTGTAGGTAAAAATTGCTGAATCCCACCGTAAAACATTAACTGTGTATCTATCTAATAGTTCCTGACCACTTATGTTACCCAAAACCCAATACGATACTTATTTCATCCATGGATCTCATCTCTATGGGATGCTCAAACATAGGACTGTTCTTTGAGAACTGGTACCATTTGAAGATCAGTAGAGCCAAAGGAGAAGATAAGTCAGGAAGGGGTGGGCCAGCAAATCTTAATTAATGAAGGGGCTTTCCCATACAAGACAGGACGTCTGATAGGTAGTTTGCCAGCCTCTAGGATACCCACTTACTGGGAGAAACGTGGTTCATAGGGGCTAAGGGTCAGACTATTCTCCAAATAGGTGGGTATCCCAGAGGTGAGCCCACTCAGACTTTTTTGGCATATCGTGTGGCTATTCCATATATGATTTTGGTGGGAAAACCCCTTAAACTAGCAATACTAGGACTGCTCGCTAGTTTCTACATCTTAGAATAATGAGGGAGATATATTGTATCATTGTATTTCAAAAACTTTCCTATTTTTCTATTAAAAATAATTTCTTCAAGAGTATGTCTTAAATAGATGAGCAATTACCTTCCGTGGAATTTACAATACTAGACAGGCCACCAGAATATTCAGATCCACAGAGCTAAAAGTATGTGGACATCCCTTCTGATTATTTAACTATTTCAGCCCAAATAAAATCAAACATATCGACCATAGACAAACAATAACAACAACCGTAGAATTGTCCATATTAAACAGCTCAGTAACTTTTAATGTGACACTGCCTTAGGGTGACACATTTCAAAAAAGTCAGTAAGTGAAAGGTCTGCCCTGTTAGAGCTGTCATGGTTAACTATAGTGGTGTCATTGTGATGAGGAAATATCTAGGCGCTACAATAGCTCAACCTTGAATTAGTAGGTCACACAAGTTCACAGAACAGGACTACCAAGTGCTCAAGCACATAGTAGGTAAAAATAATCTGTCCTCAGGTAAAACACTCACAATTGAATTCCAAACTGCCTCTGGAAGTAAGATAAGCAGAAAAATGGCTTGACAGTAGTTAAATGAATTGGCTTTTTAGGACTGAGCTGTTGCCAACAAGTCTTAAATCAACAAATGCAATGTCAAACATCTGCTGAAGTGGTGTAACGCACGATGCCATTAGATTCTTGGGAACTGGAAACACTTTCTCGGGAGTTAGGAAGCACACTTTGCCATCAGGCAGTCTGACAGATGAATCTGGGTTTTTTGTTCAATGCCAGTAGAACACTTCTGGTCTAGATGTGTGGGGCCAATCCTAAAGTTTGGTGGAGGAAGAATAATGGTCTTGGTCTGTCTTTCAGGGTTTAGTCCAGGCCACTTTCAGTAGATGAAAATCCTAATGCTACAGCATTCAATGACATTCTATAAAAGGTTCCGCTTGCAACTTTGTGACAATAGATTTTGGAAGACCTTTTCTTTTTTCAGCATGACAAACCTTACGTCCATAAAGGAAAGACCCTAAAAATGGTTTGCCAAATTTGGTGTCAAAGAACTCGACTAGTCTGTACTTGAAAGCCTTCACCTCAACCTGCCCTAACAATGTTGAGATGAATTGGAGTGATGACTGGCGGCATTGAACCATACTGATGGCTTCACAGAAGAGTGCCGGCTGTTATATCAGCAAAGGGAGACCAACTATTGTCTTCGAGATGTTCAAAAAACACATATAGATGAGACGTTTAATTTTTCGGCATACTTTTGGACATGTTGTTTATGGTACGGACTAGTATACAATTCAAACAAGCTACTCATTGTGGGGACAAGATACCATGACCTAAAAATTAAGAGTCAGATCTGTCACTCATCACAATGTGGGTGTATTGACAACACAACATGGTCTCACTGTCCAGAGAACAATGGTCTCATTTTCCCTGAGTAATAGCCCATGGGCCGGTCTAATATGACAGTGCTTAACCCCTCTTTGCTGAAAATAGTATTTCTACTTTATGTTAAGATGAATGTTACTAAACGGGGATCAGAAGCAATGATTCAGAAGTCGGAACTGAAAGATCTAGACAAAAGTATCGAAAGAATCTGTGATAAAACTCCTTGTTTTCAAAGTCTGAGGAGCACATTTTTCCTTACTGTTTAGAATGACTGCATCACTGACTCACTGATGTAACGCTAGTGAGCTGGGGATATTTTTATCTTTCAAAATATTAAAAATATGCCTTACACCTCAGTAGCTGTTCTGGGGACAGACAGAACAGAGACACACATTTATAGACACAGTGTATAAAGTTAATACGGATGGATTTAAACCTAGTATTGATCACAATACAAAAATATAAAAAAAAATGAGACTAGGCCCCAGTGGACAATAAAAAAATTACAATGATCAATGGTGCTTAAGCAATGGGCCCCAACTTTCATGCACTGCATCTTGTCAATGAGGTCTTAAGCCAGACAGATTACTCTGGATGGGAGGGGGCATACCTCTGGCCCCCACTGGACATTGACGCTTAGGGAACAGCTGGGGCAGTACTAATCCTTCGATTATCAGTAAGGGAAGGATTGTGTAATCACAAGGAGACTTTCTTGAATGACGCATGCCATATAAGTTTACTCTTGAACTTATAGCTAGATCTGGAGATTGGTGGCATCTCATAGGCTTTCGTTTGGAAGGCCACAAGGAAAGCTTACCTGTAGACATTTTCTAACTCTGAACTGTAAAGGGGGTTTTACACAGGACAATTATCGGGCAGACGAGCGTTAATATAACACTCGTTGCCGATAATTGCCCTGTGTAAAAAGGACACCGATCAGCAGATGAACGAGCTCGATCATCTTCTGGTCGTATCGTTTTAAAACAGGCAAACACACTGCCTACATGATAATAATTAATGGGGACCAGCGATCGGAGTAACGACTGCTCGTCCCCATCCAAAGCTCCGTGTGACAGGAGCAAGCGAGCGCTCGCATGTCTCGTTGATCGGCGCTCGCTGCATCGGCCGATCAACTAGATCTCAGGCCTTTTACCATTAACCTCTTTTGTAATAAAAACATCTAGACAGCACAGGTCCTATATATACTGTGTCAATGCTGGGATTTTGCTGGGGTCTAGGAAAGAGATCTCCACCAAGCATTATCACTAGGTATATAGGTGGTTGTATTACTATAGGAGGAGGACCCTTTAAGTATTTATGCTGGAATTATCCACCACAAAGATAAATCCAGTTTTGCACTGTCATATCTCAAAATAGCCTAGTTTGAGTGGGTTTATGGGTAATCTAAAGGGCTGTCAAAGGTGGAATGAAGCAATACTCATAAATTTTTCCTATTACAGCTGTTACGTAAGCATTTTTGGAAAGCCCATTAACCTCATATTAACTATAAAAAGGTTGTCTGTATATCTTTGCTCCTTTTATAGCTTACACCTAAATGATCCTTGCAGCTTTATCATAAGAGGATGTGATTTAGTACCGTTATTTGTACACGCAATGGTTTAAATATTTTACAGCTTATAATACTGTGCTCTCAGAATCTCAAGGCTACTATTTTATGTCCAAATTTGAAGTTTTACAAAACCCTCTTGTTAAATTAGTTGCACAGGAAGAAGGCTAAGCCAAGATTTACACAACCTGATAACGGGACATGGAAAAAAAATTACAGTCTTTCCGATTTCTCTTTAGGCTATATACCCAGTGGCCAGTTATAGAAAATGGAACAACAAGCTAAGTAAGACACAAACCCCTCCCTCCCGCTTGCCATTTATAGCAAGTTTTTTATCATTTCAAAATACTTGGTCGTGTAGGATAGTGTAAAGGTGCACTGTAAATTTCGCAGTCGTCTAATTCAGTGCTCCTGGGGAACCTATCCTTGGGAGGACTCAAGGAAATGGGGGCCCCTAGGCAATGGCCAAGTTTGCCACCCCTTAGAACAGGCTTCCTATATGGTTTTCAGTGGATCATATTATTACTTGACATGCATTCCCTATATTTTACATAGATACTAACTCTGCAATTTATCTTATTAAAAATAAGGTATTTGAGTCCTAGCAGTCATCCGAACAACAATACCTTCTTACTAATTGGTTGTTTTTTTCCTATTTCATTATCTTCTATTCCTCTAAAAAAAAATGCAACAAACGATGACTATCACAGAATAATGAAATGTATTTATGCTATTTGGCATGAAGTATACAGTGGCCTACTAAACCCAGGTTCTATTAAAGACATAGGTTTCATGCAATATCTGACCTGTGTCATTTCATGTTGCCAGACTTACCTTGGATAACTAGATTTTAAATTATATTCCTTCTCAAAGCCCCTGGGTCCTAGATCCAAAGTTATATCTTGGTCTACCACCTAACCAACAATGATATAATACTCTGCCAAATGTGATGACATCATGATATCTATGTAGGGGGGCAGGTAGGAAAGATCCATAAGGCATTGGTGCCAACCCAGAGATAGACCCCATTTCTAAAAGCTGACTTATCATTTAATTTCATAAACAATACCAAAAAAGAGCTTACAAACGTAAGTTGTTGATTTGTAGAACAGTGGAATAGTTAATTGGCTGTCCTAACAAGTTCATAACAAACTGATAAGCAACATACAAGTTTAAAATGGCTACCTTTTCAGTCTGGTGACAAAGCCACTCTAAGCAAAGATACTAATATAGTCATGTAATTACTAACAGTAAGAATTCAGTTCTATATTTAGAAAAACAGATGTGTAATGTGGCACAAAACATTGGCAGGAATGAGGCTTCCGTGGACAAATCCGAAAAATCTGGAATTTTTGGACAGTTATCTAATTTGACAGGTGGATTTAGGAATGCTTTGCCTAAAAGAGGGAACTCTGTGATCTCATGTATAAATACAGTAATGCATGATAAGATGGTGGCTATGTATACTGAGGCATTCAGTATAACCAGAAGAGTATACACTGATCAGCCATAACATTAAAACCGCTAATAGATGATGTGAATAACAGTGATTATCTCATTACAATGGTGCCTTTCAAAGGGTGGGACATATTAGGCTGCAAGTGAACAGTCAGTACTTGTAGTTGATGTGTTGGAGACAGAAAAATGGGCAAGGTAAGGATCTGTGTGACAAGAGACAAATTGTGATGGCTGGACGACTTGGTCAGATCTTCAAATGGCATGTCTTATGGAGTGTTACCGGTATGCAGTGGTTAGTACCTACTAAAAGTGGTCCAAGGAAGGACAACCGGTGAACCGGCAACAGGGTAATGGGTGCCCTAGGCTCATTCATGCATGTGAGTAGCGAAGGCTTAACTGTCTGGTCAAACCCACAGTTGAACTACTGTAGCACAAATTGCTGAAAAATTGCTGTGCCCATTCTGACCCCTGTCCACTGCCAAAAACGTCTACAATGGCCACATGAGTATTAGTACTGGACTATGGAGCAATAGGAGAAGGTGGCCTGGTCTGATGAATAATGTTTTCTTTTACTTTATGTGGATGGCCAGATGCGTGTGCATCACTTACCCGGGGAAGAGATGGCACCAGGATGCACTATGGGAAGAAGGCAAGCCAGTGTAGGCAGTGTGATGCTCTGGGCAATGTTCTGCTGAGAAATCTTACATCCTGGCATTCATGTGGATGTTACTTTGACACACACCACCTACCTAAACGTTGTTTCAGATCAAGTACACCCCTTCATGGCATCGGTATTACCTAATGGCAGTGACCTCTTTCAGCAGGTTAACCTGTCGCACTGAAAAAATTGTTCAGGAATGGTTTGATGATCATAAAGAGATCAAGGTGGTGACTTGGCCTCCAAATTCCCCAGATCACAATCCGTTAGGGTATCTGTGAAATGTGCTGGAAAAACAAGTCCAATCCATGGAGGCCCATATTGCAACTTGCAGGACTTAAAAGATCTGTTGCTAATGCCCTGATGCCAGATAACACAGGACACCTTCAGAGGTCGTGTGGAGTCCATGCTTGAATGGGTCACAGCTGTTTTGTCAACATGAGGGGGATATACATGATATTAGGCCGGTTTTAATGTTATGGCTGATCGGTGTATATGTCCCTTTAAATCATATAATACATATCCTTGGTAGGCAAACGAGTCCAGATCCCAGGCTGGTCATGTATTTGCATTTCAAATATTCACACATGGAAGTGATGAGATATTATTATAGTCAAAAATAACACTGCAGAGAACTACAGGCCACAGAAGTCTTTGATGAGATAATGGATACATATTAGAAAATCTTTGTAAATAAACATAATTTATTATTTGTTACAAATATATAGAATTAATTATGGACTGTTAAATTAAAAGTGCCTAGCATTCTAAAAGGCTAAAATGAAGCATGTCATCCTCTATCTAAAATATGATATCCCGATTGGGTCCAATGACTGATAGTCTGTTAGGCCACCCTGCCACATAATAATAATAATAATAATAATAATAATAATAATAATAATAATAATGTGATGACAAGTCATGTAATGACATTAGATGGAGTTATCTCTCCGTACAAATAATAGATTTTTATAGTGCACAATAGTGCATATAGATACTGTACAATGTGTTGTCAGTATATAGTATGCATATAGTATTTGATGACATCATAAAACAGATTATACACATAGGGAGAGATTTAGTAAGTGATTTGCATCAGATGTCTGTAAGAAAAAGTTGCACATTTTTGGCGCAAAACTGTTTTGTGCAAAATGGTGTTCCTTTTTTGATTTTCCACCACTTTATTTCATTTTGTACTTTTATACCTAAAAATTTTCTTTAACCATCATACATTAATTTCAATCATTAATGATAGTCATTGCACCAATAGCCAGCTAAAATGAGCAACAACAATGGGTTTATAGACGTAGGAAGGGAAAAGTGCAAATTATCATTGATACACTTCAATTAATAAAAAACAAAGCAGTGCCAATATCAGAAAAAGTTAATAAGTACTGTTTTAAAATTGCAAAAAATTGGTAAGGTCCCCTATCCCAAAGCGACCGTCATTGTCCTCAATGTTCTCTAGTGGATAGATATTTCCATTAGGCTGGCTATACACATTAGCTGCTGTTCGGCCGACAGCTATTCCTCACGATCCCTCTATACATATGCACACTCTTCTAAGCATGCACCGTATTCTCAATGGGTAGGGGAGTAAGCCACTGCCAGACACCTCTGGTGGCAGCTGATCTCCCCTGAATACAAAAGGATAGGGAATGTTGAAATAGAACTGCCCGATCCTTTTCTCCCGACATCTGCCGTCAGGTGAAAGTCAATAGGCCACCATACACATAAGACGGTCAGCTGATCCTGCTATTAATCTAATTTGTATGGCCACCTTAAGCTGTTAATGACATAAGTCACTCAGAAAGAATGTAATACAAGGAAAAGAAAGTGGTTTCTTCTTTGTTTAAGTACCTTCTGAAAGCCCAACTTTTTTGGAGAAAGCTGAGCTGGTCAGTGGTTACCATGGAAATATACTAGAGACAAGATGTATATGGCTGTCATGGCTCATAAATATTTAGTGTGCAAGGTAACAGTTAATTTCAGTGGAAGCGGATTGTTCAGTGACCCTTGGATAGTAATTATGGTTTACGCAGCATTCAAGCAAGAACATTGTACAACAACCGAAATTAGACAAGAATAACAAATTAGTATGTCAGACATAAAGAGAGGAATATAAAAACCGTTAGGCCACAAATGCCCAATTATAAATTTGCTTAATTATCATGGCAACTGACGAGTTGGCAAAGGCTGTGTATGTTAAATGGTCCAGAGTTACCGTGAATGTGTAATGAGGCAGGTTTCACATTTAGAATAGAACAGACAAAGCTGTGGAGAAGACTACTGTAGTAAAAAAAGACAAAACGCAGTAGTAAAAAAAACAATATAACATAATATAAATTCCCTACATTTACGAATTTTGTCAACAGGGCATAAATGAGGGCATTTAGCATAAGGTGATGACCTTAATATATTCTGTAGTGTGGCAGCCTGTGGCTACTGCCGAGGGGCAATGGCCTCCATGGGAGCTCCTAATGAGGACTTTAAACTGCTTACACATACGATTTCTGATTAGTGGAGGGCTTAGTGAGAGGCAGGTGAGTCATTTACATAGGTATCCACGCATTAGAGCATGGGTGGAGAACACCTGGCCTGTGGGCTGTATAAGGCCCGCAAAATAATTTGGTCTGGCCCTGCCGTCACACACCGACCTCACTCAGACCGCCGCCGCGTTATTCACTACTTGGCTTCGTCCGCCCTCCTCCTGCTCCTAAATGTGAGTGACATCACTCACATTTAGGAGCAGTAGGAGGACGGACGGAGCCAAGTAGTGTCATTTACTACTAGTGAATGAGATGGCGGCACTTTGAGTGAGGTTGGTGCGTGCCGGTATTGGACCGTCCACCTGACCTCACTCAGACCGCCACCTCATTCATTATTAGTGAATGACACTACTTAGCTCTGCCCTCACTCCTACAGAGTGTCGATCTTTCAAAGGGAAACACATTAGGGGTGAGATTATAAAATGTTCGACCAAATATAGCAGGCTAATTTTCAAGATGGCCCCTTGCAGAAAAAAGCTTCCCCACCCCTGCTCTGGAATTTGGCTTCGTGGTATATAGTTTATTGAGTTTCTTGTTGGAACAAACCATGTGAACACTATTGGAACCATCTTAGGTAATTTTTTTTACTACAATCAAGAGAAATCTCTACAGACCATTAAATGAGAGAATCTGTAGGATGTTCCCCCACATATGCCAATTGGGACATCAGAATACACTTGCCTCAAATGAAAATAAACATATTTGCTGGACTATCTCCTCACTGTGAACTTCCTATGTGAGTCAACAAAAAAGCCATTAGCCAACCTCTTAGGTGGTTGTTTAAGGGTCGCTGTTTTATCAATTTTAAGACATAACATATTACCATATTATAATGACTATATATATATATATATATATACATATATATATATATATTTATAAATAAAGTAGATAGTTCTAACATTATATATATATATATATATATATATATATATATATATATATATAATATATCAGAACTATCTACTTTGAGTTTATTTATGGTGTGATATTTGGCCAATGTGTCAAAATTAGCATTAATGCCACGGTGTGTATGGATGACTCGAAGCAGATTCCTGTGTATCTTTTGTAGGAGCCCAAGCTCTCTCTACCATTTCTAATTTGTCCAATCAACATCAGAGGGGTCAATCCCTTATTTAGGGAATTGGGGGGTTTTCCAAACTCATGGATCCCCGACAAAGTTATACAAGACGTTAGAAGATACATTGTTGGAAAATTTCTCATGAAGTCCTGCATATATATTTACAACAAAGAGAACAGTTTTTTTTTTAGATTTCTCATGGAAAATCCAAGAGTTAAAAATTTGGTAATGGACTATTGAGCAAAGGATAAAAGATTGAAAACACCATCTGACAACACAATGTGTAACCATCCTCTAATGTACAGATGTCACATAACAGGGACATTCCACACTCCCTGCATATGTGTCACATCCCATATAGAGCTATATGATGGATAGCAAGATTGCCACAAGCAAGGCGCTCAATTATTCACGGGTAATTTATTTTAGGGGTAATTAACTCCCAGTACAATTTTTCAGAGTGACTTTGTTATTTTTAAGTTACTATATAAAAATATGTCCTTTACATGTAACCTCTACACTATTAGAGGTTGTAGAATAAAAGCAGAAATACATGAAGCACTATGTAACATATACCGTACGTGGTGGCCAATTTAATGTAATGGAATAATTGGTATATTAAGGCGTATTATGTTAGACAGGAACAAATAGAAATTTCCTATAAAAATGTTTTGTGTTCATAAGAATATTCTTAAGATAAGATTAAAAACAAGCATAAGGAGTGGTGGGATACAATTCTTTCTGGCTGGGAGATTTGATGCCTTCTGGTAAACATGTATTTGTTCCAATTCATCTCATTTATAAAATGAGGGTGTTAGTCGCTAGCGTCATCTTGGGTATCTTCTCTAAAAGATATTTTGGTGGTGCCACCTAAGCTATTCTTCACATAAATTTATAGAGAGATAAGGGATGGCGAAGTCTTGTAAGAGATAAATTGTCATGTTACCAGATGGTTACCAGATGGTTTCACATGGCAGGTACATGTTTAAGAAGAAACGACGTAACTTCTTTTAGCACCTTCTATGGTGTAGGAGAAGGCCATGTTATTTTCCATTACATACATATCCATCAGCAATTGTGGTAAGGGGCCTACCCAAATTGGACACTAATGGAATGCAACCTATGACTCTCTAGATTGATGTCATCTAGCTGCCGTTCCCCACTAATTTGACATTTATAATTGACAAAAGTGTAACATTTTGGAAGCCCCTTTAAGAAAAGGTATCCATTATGCAAATGTTTTTGTAGCACTTTTTGAATAGTTGTCCAAAACGAAGTGTATTAAAATTCAGAAGGATCATCAGGAAATTACTAGATGCTTTACCTTCATTCTCTCACAATAATAAATGCAGATGCATTGTACACATGGTGTGTTTCCCATTATACGAAAAGGTTGCCATAACATAGTTGACCAGCTGATTGGCCAAGAAGGTTCAGGCGACCCTCAACATTTTTGTAATAGTATAAGAGTGTGGGTGAGACTCCCCAACTCTTAAATTGGACTTTAGTACATGTATTGTATATACCAGAATATTATTTGTTTATTTTTTTTTAAATGTCGTGATTTTACATTGTTTTGCTCCCCTACGTGGTCTTTCCGGCCTGTCCCGTTATGTTGTCCTGCTTTTTATTGTACTGTGACGTTATTTTTCTTCATTGCAGGAGTGGCGAATGATGGTCGGCTCACTGGTGGTCTAAATTACGAGAGGTCGGGATAAACGGCCTAGATGATATCTTGGTTAACGCTCTGCCGTGCCATAACTGTTCCTGGATGTTGCAGTGTTTCCATGCCATGTCCTAACGCCGGGGAGGCGCTCACTGTATAAAATGGCTGCTGTTCCGCTAACAGTGTTCAGTAAACAGGTGGAAGTGGAAGTACCTGGTGTACCTAGTGAGCTGCTGAAACTAAAACGCTCAACTGAGAAGAAGGCACTGCTTAACACACATATACGGCCTACGGGCACGCTAGCACCCACTACATTAGTGTTGTCAGGGCATTGGTTGACCGACTCTCCATAAGACGTGGCGTAACTTGTAGCTCTTTAACCCTGATGGAAATATGGAACAGGTACAAACCATCACGCATCTGTAATACTACTGGTCTCCTCATATGGGGCAGACAGACTTTTTTCCCCCCTCAGGCTCTAACTCCCCGGTTTGATCTGATTGTTTGCTAAAGGCCCTTTTACACCGGCCGATAATGAGACATCGTTGATCGGCGCTCGTTTGCTCCTGTCACACGGAGCTATGGATGGGGATGAGTGGTCGTTACTCCGATCGCTCTTCCCCATACATTATTATCATGTCGGCAGTTTGTCTCCCTGTTTGTCTCAGCAGATGATTGATCGTTTGCTCGTTCATCTGCTGATCGCTGCCCTGTTTACACAAGGCAATTATCGGCAATGAGCGTTATATGAACACTCGTCTGCCCGATAATCGCCCAGTGTAAAACCCCCTTTAATTGCATTGACACTTTTTCTTAGAGCAGTTTTTATACATGACACCCAATGTCTAGAGCAGCAACAACTACACACAGAGACATACAAATAATTTTTGTTTTGGGCATTCCGATTTTACTGTAGAGAGAGTATATTCTGAAACTCATCATAATGACTATCCAGATAAATATATGTACATGAATGAGTCAGATTGAGTCCTCAAGGAATTGACATCTTCAGACAACTGCTGAAGGAACAAGTACGGCGTAACTTCTTTTTAAATTTTCTCACCAAACGCGGTGGAATTTTTGTTTTATTTTTACAAGAGACAACAAAAGGCAGAGGCTCCCTACTTAGTCTAGTGTCATAGGCAGACATTCACAAGAGCGGCATGTCTAAATCAAACAACCAGTAAAAAAAACAACACTCAGAACATTCCCTTAGCAGGAAGGCAGGAAAGAAAAACACATCCAAGCCTGTGCCAGCTTCATTTTAATGAAGTGTGGGCAGCCGAGTCCAGAAAAGTGCTAACCAAATGTTGATCCTTGTCTAAACATTTGGGTGCATGTTTGTTGTTTTCGTTCGAGTTTATTTTTGTGTGCTCTTTTCGGTTGTTTGATGTGTGTTTGCTAGGAGGTTAAAGCTTAGTGGCTTCTCATTTTGCTTTTGAGCAGAAATGAATATATTTGCTATTTTAATGATGAGAGCTGTGGAATGATGCCTCTAAAGATGAAACCTTCCAACACTGGAGTTTATATTATTGGCAGATTAAGCTTTACTTCATTCCAATGGTATTTTTTGGAATTAGAGAAGGACGTACATGAAAGAGGAAGGCACCAATGCAAGGTCTCTGTAGAGTTATAGCTAGCGTTCCTTGTGCCACCCATGTATATGATTACAAGTGCCCATCCCCCCATCTATCCAGAACATGTGCATGATCCCACAAAGGATATATCACCATAAGGTCAAACAAAATAGGTTATTAGTGAATCAACTCATAAAAAATAGACCCTGGTGGCAAGTGATTGACCCTAAATTGGGTTGTTTTCTGCTGGCCACTTGAGGTCCAATATTTTATGTAAAAGCCTTGGCCCACTGGAGTATCCTCTAGTATTCTGGTGGGCCAGTCTGACCCTGGTTATAACCCACAGTGCTGCAGACCTCAAAAATATAAGCAGGAAATTCCCTCTTCCATATACACATTGGAGCAGATTTACTACTGTGTCTGGCTCTAAAATGTGTAGAAAATTATGACAAATTTTGGTGCAAATTGGTGCAATTTTGATGTTTGGACCTGACTAGACACTTTTTTAAAGTGTCCTAAAAAGGGGATGTAACTTAGAGGTAATGGTGAGGCCTTAGTGGCAAGGGGGCATGGCTAACAATGCTTCAAAGTGCGCCAAAAGCTGGCACAAAATTCTGGTGCAAAATAAGCCAAATCAAAAGTAGTATAAGGAAGAGTAAAGTGTCTAAAAGGTTATGAAAGTAAACAAAGCAACAAATATAGCAAATATCATTGTTCTTGTGTGTCATACTCCGAATGTAAGCTTGAAAATAAACACATCCTTATAATCCTCATCATATATGGTAGGAGATCTATATATGCGTTCTGGCCAATGTCAGAGTGGTCGAAGGTCTTTCTAGCAGTGAAAGTGCTAACTGTATTATTGTGATTAATAATTAAAAAAATGACATATAATCAGTAAGAAGAGCTTGAAAGTAAGAAGGCTGGAGGTAGTGTAAAAGCAGGATTATAAATGAAGTAATTTATCAGACAGGAACCTTTCAATTTCTAAAGCTCTTAGGTAGATCCAAAGGTCAATCTCAAGTCATTGTTAGAGCTGAATAGATGATCATACATGAATTGACCATTTGCAGTTATTAGAAGTATCTGAGTAGGAGTTTAGATAAGAAATGCCATCTCCTCCCATTATTTGCTTTCATAAGAAGGCATTAAGTGATTTCTTTACTGCACGTGTTCATGGTCTAGAAATTAAGGGGGTTTTACACCGGGCGATTATCGGGCAGACGAGTGTTCATATAACGCTCGTGGCCAATAATTGCCCCATGTAAACAGGACAGAGATCAGCAGATAAACGAGCAAATGCTCGATCATCCTCTGGTTGTCTCGTTTTAAAAAAGTGAAATATTATCGTTGTCGGCAACACATCTCCCTGTGTAAACTTGGAGACGCGCTGCCGACATGATAATAATGTATGGGGATGAGTGATCGGTGTAACGACCGGTCGTCTCCATGCATAGCTCCGTGTGACAGGAGCAAACGAGCGCCGATCATCGATGTGTCGCAGATCGGCACTCGCTGCGCGGCCGATTATTGGCCGGTGTAATAGGGGATTTAGTGTTGAGCATTTATCACATTGGGATAAATACTGCAAGGAGGATTTGGTGTTCTGTCCTTAGTCCCCATAATCGTGAGGCAATTCATTTTTTAGTTATCTTTTAAGATACACTATATGGACAAAAGTATTGGGACACGTACACATTACACCTACAGGAGCTTTTATGACATCTCATTCTAAACCCATAGACATTAATATGTAGTTGGTTCCCACTTTGCAGTTAAAACAGCTTCTACTCTTCTGGGAAGGATTTCTACAAGATTTTGGAGTGTGTCTGTTGGAATTTTTGCCCATTCATCCAGAAGAGCATATTGGAGGAGAGGACCTGGATCACAATCTCCATTCTAGTTCATCCCAAAGGGGTTGGATGGGGTTGAGGGGTCAGGGCTCTGTGCGGCCAGTCAATTTCTTCTACACCAAACTCACCCAACCATGTTTTTATGGAGCTTCCTTTGTGCACTGGGGCACAGTCATGCTGGAGCAGAAAAGGGCTGAACCTCAAACTGTTCCCACAAATTTGGATGCATACAATTGTCCAAAATGTCTTGGTATGCTGAAGCATTACGATATCCGCTCACTGGAACTAAGGGGCTAGGCCAACCCCTGAAAAACAACCCCATAGCAATATCCCTCCTCCACCAAACATTACAGTTGGCACAATGCAGCCAGGCAGGTAACGTTCTCCTGGCATTCACCAAACCCAGACTCGTCCATCAACCTTCCAGATAGATAACGAATACTGAAGATAATTAAAACTGGAATTTATCTTAAAAAGGTTTGGAACTGTTAATGTCCTATTAATTGGATTTGGAATAAAAAGTAGTCCCACTCTGCCAGGAACAGGTAATTGGGCACCCCCAATCTTGTGATCGTTGTACTGATGTAGCCGTCTTTATCTTGACTTTTAATACATTAAATACACAGTGTCAAGAAACTTTAACTTGGCTTTCAATTACTTTTCAATGGCTTTTTTTGTGTGTAATATCACGCTGCAGCAAGTTATCAGACTCAAGATAAACTTGGCTACATCTGTAGGTACCAGTAGTCTGACCCCATTGTTCCGACACTGTATGTGTGTGTTGGTTATTTGTTTTATTGTACTCAAACACAAGTCTGTAAAGCAAATGATTGACATCGTGCAAATTAGGTGAGAAAAAGTTTGGGACTCCAGACCTCAACCTTTACCCACAGTAGCAGCAGGATCTAGTGAATCATAGCAGAGAATATATTATTATTAATATTAAACATAGTCTGCCATGTCAGATTCTCACCGTTACGTGACTAGACTAATGTTAGCAGACAATGTATAAAATAGTTGAAAAAGGGAGGAATGTGGATCAATCACATAAATAATACCTGCAGAAACTTCTCTAGAAATAAAGTCATAGAATATCAGCCGCAGCGGGTACGAAAGGTGCAAATCCCAACTTCACCTTGGAAATAAAATTAAAATAGAGAGGTTCATGTTTTGTTTGTCCAAACCAAGGTCTGAATTATTTACAGCTTGTTATCTGGTACCTCGGCTAGAACAGTGCTTGTGTTATGTGATACAGATGCTGTAGGATTGTTGAACCGAGCTTGATTGTAATTGACATCCTAGTGGTTTTGTGAAAAGAGTTTCACATTGTCTACAAGTCATTCATTTATATACTGCTAGGGGTATGTTGGTCGGATTGAGTAACTAAAGGTTCAAGCCCTTGGGTCTTGTAAATTCATGAACTGCCTACCAGACCCCATTTAAAGTTCATTGAATCCACCTGAGAAATTTTTAGAACTATCATTGTAACTTTTTTATATTCTGCCATTGTTTGCAAAATTGTAGCTTCCCTCTGCATAGCGTAGCTTTTATAACATTATATTATCTTAAAAGGATTGGATAAGAATAGAAGGAAAGGTCTTTTTGTCCAGAAACAGCACCCCTCTTGTCCATTGGTTGTGCCTGGTATTGCAGCTCAACCCAATTCAAGTGAATGAAACTAGGCTACAATACCAGACAAAGCCCATTGGCAAGAGTGGTGCTGTTTCTTGACAAAAAGCAGACCTTTCTATCTAATCACATACAATTCCTTCAAATAAAATGATGTATAATCCATGTTTGGCTCCTTGACATTCAATATTTTATTAGGGTATGTTCACACAGAGTAATTTGTAGACTGCAAAAACCCGAAGACCTTTTTCCATAAATTCGTAGGGTTAGAGATCTCCGACTTTGACTAGTAAAATACTACAAAACCTCTTCCTACCTCTGTTTTGCAAGATTCTAATACATTCATGCATTCTGCTTTGGATGGTTAGTTTTACATACTGTGTTAACCTCTGTTGTTTTTTTTTACTACCTTTTTTGTAGTTTAGTCAAACAACTTGTGATAGAATAATTTTTGGATATTTTTTCTTCGAATTGCTTCCCTTAAAAAAAGAACTAAGCAAAGTTGATACACTGTGTTATGACTAGTGCAGGTCCTGAGGGGCGTTACACGACATAGGAATTCCAAAAACACCAAAGAGAGAATCTCTGTGTCGTGCCCTCAGGCTCTACACAAGGAATAACACAGTCTGTAAGTTTTGCCTGGAGGGTTCCTTTAACATTAAAGGTGTCAATAGTCTTTCTCAAGACGTGAATATTGTCTATTTTTACTTTGTTTATGGATATTATATTTTGCTTACTTGGATGGAGCCCCTGTTAGGACTTGCACTACGCATACTATTAAACTTGGATGCTGTCCATTTTGCATTTTCTGCACTGTCTTACAGATAGGTCATAAAAGTGAGTTAGGTGGAGGGTGTCTAAACTTTGTGACCCTCACTGCTGCTGAGAACAAGAGCCTCAATATTCCTATTCCCGGCCATTAAACAGGACAGGCATTAACTGTCCATCTCCATCAGCTAATTCACGGTGTACGTGTCTGTTGGAAACAAAAGAATTTAGGGCCCTCAAAATCTCAACAATGGCGAGCCCCACCTAACTTACTTCTATGACCGGTCTGTTTGACAGGTCATACAAGTAAAAAAAGGGGTTGCTATGGAACAACCCCTTTAACATCCACCTTTGCAGCATTAAAATCAACAGCATTGCTTAATATACAATATCTGTGCCTTATTGCTGTCAGCCCCTATTGGTCTTGGTGGACTCTAAGTCACCAGTAAACATTACTGGCCTCTATGTAGAATCTGACCACCCACAGAGACTTACCATCATAGATCCAGGTGACAACAAAAACGGGGGTTCCCTACATATCCTGCACATGCTCAAAATGCGGAGCACTAAGCATGCTTCAACTCACCACTAATTTTGTGACTACTAATAGTTCCTATAGTTTCTTGGATAACTTGCTGACTTAAAGGAGTTGTACAGGATTAGAAAAACATGATTGCTGTTTAAAAAAAACAGCTCCACACCTGTCCACAGGTTGTGTGTGGTATTGCAGTGCATCCCTATTTACTTCAATAAAGCTGAACTGTAATACAAGACACAACCAATGGACAGGTTTGATGCTATTTTTGGAATAAAAAAAGCCATATATTTTTAAGCCTGAACAAACCCTTTAAGTCCTGTCTTTGTCACACATAAAGTCTTTAGAAAAGTAAAGATATTCATAGTCAAGCAAAGCATGACATCCGTCCTAAATTATCCGGACACCGTGAGATGATTCACCAACAACTAGAACTATAAAGACATTTTCCCCATTCTTAGGAATATGTGGAATATCAACTACTTCCAAATCACTAAACAGCTCACCATAGTCTACAGATCTCCGTGATCATCATATCAAACCAAACATAGGTTATAAACCTCTACAGGAGAAATATACATACATGGATCGCCCAAAGCTCAAACTATTACAAATATAATTTGCCAATTGACAAAACATTCTACAAAATAGCAAATCAATAGTTTATAGAATTTCTATTGACATATTTATCTTGAAATTCTTCTCTAATAAGAAGAAAATTATCCTTCTACAAATATCTAACTTCTCAGCTGCCACTAGAGCATGAAATGTATTAGTATGGTCTCCATCCGTTCTTCTGGCGCTACTACATGGCTTATCTCATGACAGCTGTATCAATTAGAGATGCCTAGATTATACTTTAATTTGACACACAGATGAGAATGGTGTTACCATGGAAGCGCCAAACATTCGTTATGTGTAACAAAACCCTCGAATGATTTTTTTTTAATTGTATTTGAATAATTCCGTTGCACAGGTTTATTGTATCATTTTTGTCTATATAGTGCATGTTATATGACATACGAGGCAATAGAATGTAAAGGATACGGCAGATTCTTCTGAGAGTCTTATGGATAATTGCAATTAATGCTGTCACATGTGTGAATGAAGCACGACAGGACACGTTAATTTATAGGAAAGTGCAATTAACAATACTGGCAGCGTCTCAGCGTGATCGCTGTCTCAGTAACATCTTGTAGAGTGCATTTTGTTACTATTATTGTGAAGGCCAAAGAGTCGGCAGCTAATTGTCAGTTGCTAGGAGTATTCTTCGTTTCATACCTACATGGCCGAGCCATAAGAATATAATTAACAGTCTCGTATGAGAACTTTGCTGTATAAATGTGACATTAATTCAGGCATTTAGCTGACATTGAACTCAGAAAAATTACGTTTTATTAAAGTCAGGATTTAAGTGATGGTGAGCTATACTGCCCAAGCGTTGCTCTGTTGGGGAAGGCTGAGTCCCTACTATTGACCCCAATGCGCCTCTTCGCTCCTAGTAGGAATTTATTATAAGGGTATATCCACACATCAGGGTCAAATCATGGTTTTGTCGCCTGGCAAAAAACGTGATGTGAACGTGACGAATGCTCCTGAGAGTGTCTGTCTGCGTTTTGGTGCTTATACATTTCTACGTTAAGCTATTTTTTTATGGAAATATTTAAAGAGGTCCTGCCACCACTACTGACATGTCTGTTATAGTAAATACTTGTATTCCCCATGAAATGACAATTCTGGAGCATCTTTTCTCAGGACCCTGCATTGTGCCATTCCTCTGTTATTCCTCCTAGAAATGTATGAATGAATTGACAACTGGGTGTTACCATTACCCCTGCTAAAGGGGCGTCTCCTCACACAGTCTCACTCTGTCAGCACTGATTGGACAGTGTCAGACTGTGTAGGAACACAACCCCAACCGGTAACACCCAGCTGTCAATTTATTCATACATTTCAAGGAGGAATCACAGAGGAACAGTACAACGTAAATCTCTAAGAAAAGATGCTCCAGAATTATTATTTCATGGGAAATACAAGTATTTACTAAAACAGACATGTCAAGAGTGGTGACAGGTCCTCTTTAAATGAGTTTTCCAGTTTCTAGGATGTGTCATCACTAACTGATTGGTGGGGATCTGACCACTGGGACCCCATGGACTGCAAGAAAGAAGGTGCTGCAAACTAGCTAGGAAGCACCAGGGCTCCAGAATTATTACCTGCTCGGGTCTAGTCCGATACAGACTGTACAGGTACTGCAACTCAGCGCTTTACCCTTTCTCTCACTTTGTTCTTGAGGTTAGTAGAGGGTCCTTGCAGCTGAACCCCAGCAAATGATAGCATGTCCTAGCAGAATACCTTCACTTGCTAAGACTACAATACAGCAGATGAGCATAAGTATCGCTCAGTAACCCTCTAAAATGTTGGAGACCAACATAATATTAAAATATATCAACAAGGAATTAGTGAAGATAGATTATGCTGAAATACAAATCCTACAGGGATATTTTACTTATATTGAGAAATTACACATGATTATCACAACTGCATCCAAACAGATTCCAGGCAATGCTGGGTAGTGTGGAAACAGATCATTTGTTACAAGTAATGACTGCCCGATCTTATAACTCCCCACGTGAGAATCTTGAGACCATGGCAACAGATAAAATACTTGGGCAGATATTAAAAGCTATTATAATAACTAACAGGCGATGATGTCATGTTGTGCTGTTTATTATGACATCACACTGTATAGGATATGAATACATAATCACATGATTGTGAAAGTAGCATGATAGCTGGTAGTATTTCTGTAATGCCTTCTGAGGGCACGTCCAGACGTGGCGGAATTGCTGTGGAATTCCAATGCGGACAGTCCGCAGTGGAATTCTCCAGCGGCCGTTTTTTACATTTGTTTCAATACATTTTTTTAGGCAAGTTAGTTCAGACATTGCGGAAAACTCCGCTGCAGACCATAGGCTGCGGTGCAGAATTTCCCCTCCACAGCATGCACTGTCTGTTGCGGAGAAGAAGCGGAATTTCACTGCGGATTTCAGCCTTTGCAATGCAAAAACTGAAATATGTGGCAAGTCCGCTGTGATATCTGCAACGTCTGAATTACCTGGCAAATATGCAAATGTTGGTGCAGATTCGTTGTGTAATTGCCCCAAATCTGCATCAACATTTGCAGCGGAAAAACTCTGCCACGTCTGGACATGCCCTTATAGTGCTGCTGTTCCTCTACGTTGTGCTTCTATGTCCGAAGTGCGATCGCAACAAATGCATTGCCAATGCCAGTATATCTCATGCTGCCAGTTGGGCATTATTTGTAATGCTTCAATATAGAGCTGCTGTGCAATCTAAATATGACTGCAAATTCATCGGATATATTGATATCTAGTGATAAATCGGCACATCTTAAGTTGAAGCCATCTTGTTCATGTGGCTGAGGAGGAGTAATTTAAAATAGGGTTGTTTTTTTTTAAGCATGCTGGCTAGCACTATTTATGGGGCACACTGTGGCTTGCACGGTTTATTTTCTGGCACTGTTTATAGGTACACTTTAGCTGGTACTGTTTATAGAGGCACTCCCACTGGCATTCATTATGGGGGAATCTCTGCCTTGAACTGTTTATGGGGGCACACTCTGGCTATGTTTATGGGCGGACACTCTGGCTATGTTTATGGGGGCACATTTTGGCTGTTTATGGGGGCACACTCTGGCTATGTTTATGGGCGGACACTCTGGCTATGTTTATGGGGGCACATTTTGGCTGTTTATGGGGGCACACTCTGGCTATGTTTATGGGGGCACATTTTGGCTGTTTATGGGGGCACACTCTGGCTATGTTTATGGGGCACACTGACTATGTTTATGGGGGCACACTCTGGCTATGTTTATGGGGGCACACTCTGGCTATGATTATAGGAGTAATGTGACTATCTTTATGCTGGTGTGGCAATTTTACTTTAATTGAAAACTTGAGAGCATGAAGCCCATTTATTAGTAACTAAATATAGTAACTTTGTGGTAGGATTTATGATTTGATCTTACACATTCCTCATCATTTGAACGGCTTCATGTTTCTTCATTGATGCCACCATTGTATATAGTCTTCCATTAAATTGCTAGTATTTTGTTTCTTTACTCCCTGTTAAAAACAGAAGCAATCCTCACGGATTTGCAAATGGTAATGGATGTGAAATCTCAGCTTCCAGTGACCGGGTGTCACAAACGTCATCAGGTTTTCCCTGACAGCAGTCACTAAGAATACTAAATATATGTGTCTCTGAATCGAAGGCTCATGAGGGATTTCTCATTTCTACACAACACACAGTTAGGTAAGACCCAGGAGACATTTGTTGTGAAGGGTTAGAAAAGTGGTAATTTTCAGTGAATGGAAAAAATTTATCAAGAATACGACAGCAAAGCACAAATAAATGTCACTAACTGTTAATAATAATAATAATAATAATAATAATAATAATAATAATAATCATAATAATTTAAAAAAAATATAATAAAATATCATTATAAAAAGGAGCATGACTACTAATAATGGCAATAATAATGTTACTATTTTTATCAGAACAAGGAAAAGGAATATTGCCCCTAATGGCCAAATAGTTAGAAAAAGTTGAACCTGCTCAGAAAAGCAAGTGAATGGGGCAGTGGTACAATACCTTGCACATGATCGTAAGCAAGTACGATCAAAAATTAAATCCATATAAACAATGAAGTGGCTGTGGTGCTTGTACGAGCGCCGGGTCCCTTTAAGCAATGGATAGGCGGTGGTGCCAGTTGTCGGACCTCACTGAACTAATATTGTTGGCCTATCCCAAGGATAGGCCATCAATTTTAAAATCCCGGATAACCCCATTAAAGGTTATGTACTAATATGACAAACTGGTGACAAGGTTTTCCATCTCTGACAGATCTATTTCTATGGAACGTAATGGATCTAATTTACTTTAATGTGATAAATCATGTTTCCATTTCTTTTACTGGGTAGCCTAGCATAGAAAACGACACTGTTCTGCTCGCCAAAAGCAACAGGAACCTAATTGAACATATCCTGACTTATGGCAATTGATGCCCCAAAAATCCAGTTGAAGTCAAAGGGGTTGTTAAAGAAAATAGGAGGAATCTTTTAAGAGATCTACACCACCTTAGTGGCGTAAAAAGTTGCAAATTTTGCGCAAACATGTACAACTTTTTCCATTTTACGCCACTCCCGTTTAAAGAAAAAATAAAAATCTAAAGGACTTAGTGGGAGTTGACACGGCCACCCATGGCCTGTAAAATGTACTATAATTTATGCCAGAATCTAGCAGAAATTATAGCGGAAATCTAAACCAGCTCGTAGATGTCGTAGTTTGTGGCGTATAGACATAGCAAGATGCAAGTCACATCTAAGGGTATCTGCACACACACTAATTACGTCCGTAATAGACGGACGTATTTCGGCTGCAAGTACCGGACCGAACACAGTGCAGGGAGCCGGGCTCCTAGCATCATAGTTATATACGATGCTAGGAGTCCCTGCCTCTCTGCAGGACAACTGTCCCGTACTGTAATCATGTTTTCAGTACGGGACAGTAGTTCCACGGAGAGGCAGGGACTCCTAGCATCGTACATAAGTATGATGCTAGGAGCCCGGCTCCCTGCACTGTGTTCGGTCCACTACTTGCGGCCGAAATACGTCCGTCATTTACGGACGTAATTAGTGTGTGTGCACATACCCTAGTACTGGCATATAAAGTGCCAGTCTTAACAAATCTGGTGAGAACAGCAACCTGAAGCTCTTGGGCTCCAATGCAAAATCTGTAACAGAGCCCCCAAGCTACCAAGTGCCATTTATAATACTTCTAACTGCTACCTCTATATCCCAGTCTGCTACAGTCCTGCTCTAAGTTTTTCTGTAAAAAAAAAAAAAAAAAAAGGAAGTGAAAAATTGTGGATAGAATGTATATGTGACCAGTACCTTAATCCATTCTCCCCCAAAGACCAGGAAGCTGAGATGTGGAGAGTGGTTTGACAGGAGGCTGATGGTCTCCATACTTTTCTACTGGTAATCATTTGTTAACTCCTAAGTGTAACCCTCCATAACAGGGGTCTTCATAACTCAGCTTTCTGGACCCCTGTGCGTTTGACATGGGTTGGAGGGGGGGGGGGGGGGGGGTTGAATTATTCTGAATGTTTATATTTTAAGCAGATTTAGGCTGGGTTCACACAGAGTTTTTTGCAGACAGAAAATCTGCCTCAAAATTCCGTTTGGAACTTTGAGGCAGATTTTCCTCTCCCCGCACGCCGATTTTCGCTGCGTTTTTTGCCCTCGGCCATTGAACGCCGCGGGCAAAAAACGCCGCAAAATACGCTTTCTCTGCCTCCCATTGATGTCAATAGGAAGTCAGAGACGTAAACGCCCGAAGATAGGGCATGTCCCTTCTTTTTCCCGCGAGACGATTTTACCGCTCGCGGGAAAAAAACGCCTCCCATTGAAATCAATGGGAGGCATTTTCGGCCGTTTTTTGGCGCGCTTTCCGACGCGGTTTCCGCGTCAAAAAACGTGTCAAAAAACTCTGTGTGAACTGACCCTTAAGATTTTATAAAAACGTATATGGACACTAAAAGACATAAGTATTAAGTATGCAGCAGCCTAGTTGCAGAGCGCAATATGTCTGTATGCTGAGCATGTTCCTCGTGACCAGCCCCGCAGCTGAACGAGTTACACATTATATTCATAGAGGGCTCTGCAGGATTTCTTTTCAAAGCCCCTCTTCAGGAACCAATTCACAGTTTGATGTAACCAAGAGTGCTTGTTTCAGAATTACACAGCGAGATGAGTCAGTCTGAACTGCAATTTTGCAACAATGGAGAAAACTAAGTAGTCATCAGAATCATTAGAAAAAGTCAAGTTAGTAATTCCATCATTAGGATAATATTCCCACTTACTCAGGAGACTCTGCTGAAGTCATACAGGGATTTTTCATCCAGAGAGAAAGATCATATAATCATATTAATATTACCTTTTCCTATTCTTGATGTTCTAGCTAGTTAACATATGTCGGAAATTTACCCTTTTGCTCATGTTTATGCCTTATACAGGGGCGTAACTAGGAAAGACTGGGCCCCATAGCAAACTTTTGACTGGGGCCCCCCTCCCCTGGGTGTCACACAACCCCCCCTTGTAGATAGTGCCTTTTTTGCAGCCCCCCCCTGTAGATAACGCCATACAGCCGCCCCCTCTGTAGATAGCGCCATACATCCCCCTGTAGAGAACGCCATACAGCCCCCCTGTAGATAACGCCATACAGCCCCCCTGCAGAGAACGCCATACAGCCCCCCTGTAGAGAACGCCATACAGCCCCCCCTGTAGGGAACTCCATACAGCCCCCCCTGTAGAGAACGCCATACAGCCCCCCCCTGTAGGGAACGCCATACAGCTCCCCCCCTGTAGGGAACGCCATACTGCCACCCCCCCTGTAGGGAACGCCATACAGCGTTCCCCCCCCTGTAGGGAACGCCATACAGCGTCCCCCCTCCCAAAAAAATGCGACCTACAGTGTGTCCTTTAAAATACATGTATCCCCTCTCCACAGGATCTCCACAGGATAGGGGATACATGAGTGATCGCTGGCAGCGATAGGGAGAACGGGGGACTGAAAGTCCCCTGAACGTCTCCATGACAAACCTCTGACTTCCGGCATCTGCGCAGCTCAATAAAAATGAAAGGAGCGCTGGTCACGCATGCGCACAAGCGCGACCGGCACTCCATTCATTTCTACGGAGCTGCCGACACAGACCCCGGAAGTCCGAGGTTTGTGATGGAGAACTTCAGGGGACTTTCATTCCCCTGTTCTCCCTATCAGTGCCAGCGATCACACATGTATCCCCTGTCCTGTGGAGATCCTGTGGAGAGGGGATACATGTCCTGTGGAGAGGGGATACATGTCCTGTGGAGAGGGGATACATGTCCTGTGGAGAGGGGATACATGACTTTTGCTTTATTTTGCGCCTTCAGGACCTGACACCGTTTAGTCATTTTTAGCACGTGTTAGTTAAATGGCTATAACTTTTTTATTTGTTGGGCTAACGACGTGATTTTTGCGACGTTTTTTCCGTAGACAATGCAGGTTTCATTTTTTATCGTTTTTATACACACCTTTTTTGCTATTTTAGAATTTTTATTCATAAAGTTTGAAAATAATAGTAAAAAAATAAGCTTTTTTACATTTCAGCTATTTTTTTTTTGGTAATAACATAGTTTTACCCTAAAATAGGCCTTTTATTTGTGATCATCATTGTCTACCGTAAATGTTTATATATTACATGTCTATATTAGGGTAATTGGGTCAGCGCTAGCGTTACAACAATGATTGGCGGGGGGAACGTTTTTTTTGGGGGGTGGGTATTTTATGTGTATTTATTATTTTAATTTTTTTTGCTCTTTACTTTATTATTTTTTTATTACTATGGTCTGTCCCCCAAAGGTCAAAGAAGACCTTTGGGGAACTTT
Source organism: Rhinoderma darwinii (assembly GCF_050947455.1). Taxonomy (NCBI): domain Eukaryota; kingdom Metazoa; phylum Chordata; class Amphibia; order Anura; family Rhinodermatidae; genus Rhinoderma; species Rhinoderma darwinii. Next base: position 55,070,854 of record NC_134695.1, read on the forward strand.
ATATATATTTTTTCTTTCTTTTACACCATGTTTTTCCACTGTAACTGGAGCTGCACAGCAGCCCCAGTTACAGGGGAAATCAGCCCTCTCATAGTGACGATTGTCACTAATAGGGCTGTGCTGGGTCTAGTAAGACCCAGCAGCAGCCTGCCACTAACGGCACCCGGCGATCATGTGACCAGTCACATGATCACCGGGAGGAATAGAGACAGCGCCGCTGCTGTCTCTATTCCTGTACACAGCGCGCATTCAGCGCTATGTACAAGTGATCAGAGAAGACAGAAGCAGCGAAAGCTGCTTCAATCCTCTCCTCAGGGTCCCCGGCAGTCACTGACAGCCGGAGACCCGACATTCAGCTGCCTGATCGCGCGGGCAGCAAGTTAAAACCCGAGCCGTAGAAAGTCTATGGCTCGGGTTTTAAGGACCCGACCCTGACCGCTGGCCGTAAAAATACAGCCAGCGGTCGGGAACCAGTTAATGGCAGAGCGGGGAGATACCTCCCTGCTCTGCCATAGTGTTCAGTGGCGTCCCGCTGTAGCAGCCATAGCGGCTGCTAGCGGAGCCTCCGGCCATGGTGGGGGCCCGTGCCGGCGGGCGACATGGGCCCCCTCATGCCGCAGGCCCCGTAGCAGCCGCTACTGCTGCTACGGCGGTAGTTACGCCACTGGCCTTATACAAAAAGTAGTAAGACATAATATTCAAACTATAATATTATCTTATGGGTGTTATGAATGGTCTTAAAGGGCTTTTCCTCTTGTTATTGAGACATGTAAGACCAAAATTTTTGTTCCCTCATATATAATCTTCATACAATTCTACAATGAACTCAGCAATACATTGATCTCAATAATAAAATAGTATGTTATAAACGCAAAAACTCCCCCTAGTGGTGGCTGCAGGAAGACAGAATTTTATCATTTAACTTTATGTCAATACAGATAGGATTTGGAGCGCTGTAACAGAAAAATGATAGAAAAATCTATTACAATAAAAAGCAAAGAATGATGGACCTAAAATTGACAAAGTGTTAAAAACATTCCCTTTAACCTGCAAATAAACCTAAATGTCACTTTAGTTGTTCAACTTTGGCCACTCTTACTATTTCTCTCATTAAGTCATACATTGATATTGCCTATTTGCTCTGTTTTTATGCCTACGGATTAATTATTGCCCATTTAGGAAATATGGACATCACAGGGGAAGGATCCCCCATTCGGAGAGTAGAGCCGCTAAAAGGTATCTTAAAGGGTAACTAAACTTTAGAAAAACTTCTGACAAGTCATAGTGACATGTCTGAAGTTTTGATCGGTGGGGGTCTGAGCACTGAGACCCCCACCGATCAATAAAACGAATCGTATGGATGAGCACTGAGCTCTAGAAAGTCTACGAGCCCATACACCAACTGCTCGGCTTTCCGAGAAAAGCCGATCAGAAACAAAGCGGCTCAGCGCTCATCCGAGTGCTTCTGCCGCTTCGTTTTAGCAATCGGTGAGGGTCTCAGTGTTCTGACCCCCACCGATCAAAACTTCTGACATGTCCCTAGGACATGTCAGAAGTTTTTTGAAAGTTTAGTTACCCTTTACTACATTTGACCGTCCGGAGAGAAATGTCTAGCTGACTGTGGCTACCACCATCAAACAGCTATATTGGTCCCGGGAACCGATTTTGCGGCAATCAGCTGATCGCCGTGGTTCTTCCTTCACAGTGGTGCTCCTGGCTTACTTCAATAGGACCGTGCTGTAGAACCCTGCACAGAGGGAGGCCAGGGCGCCCCTATGCTGGGGAAAATCAAGGGGATGGAGCATAAAAATAGAGCTACTGCTCCTTAATTCTCAGGATCGGTTGAGGTTTCAGAAGTCGAACCGCCACCCATCATTCAGGGATGGCATATACTAGCGGTAGGCTATCACTTTATAAGAAGATTGTGCCAGCGGATGTTAGCAGTCACTGCAATCCTGGTGGATGCATGTTGCCATGATTTATAAACTACTGCTTCCCCCCAAATTGGCACAGTCTGACGCCTGTAATAGATGTCAGTAGAGTGTAAATGAATGGAGCAGATGGGACGTCACTTACCAATGTCTGCCCACCTGCTCTATTCTGAACTCGAAAGACAGAAGGGGAACCGCAAAGGAACGGTGGAGGAACCCATAATGATTCTCTAGTTAGAAGACTTGACGGTCTCTTTAAACAGAATTATGCAGCATGGGAAACATAAGTCCCGGGATATCAAAACTTTTTAAAGAACGATGATTCTCAATATTTCCAAAATAGCAATATCTACGTTATGCTCAGTGGCGTTGCACTGGTTAAGGGAAACACTGATTACAGCTTTGTGAGGTCTGCCTGTTGCATCAGAACCAATTATGCCTTTGCATTAAAGCCAACTTGTATTGTATTTCTTTATACATTTCACACATTTTTTTGACACACTTCCATAAATGAAACAAGCTATACTTGGCTTTCACACATTCTAACATTCTAAAGAAATTCTTATTTTGAACAGCCAAAATTACTCATCCCTCCGCCATCCTCCCCTCGATGCTTCGTTGACTTGTGTCTAAGTTCTCATTGCCAATGCAAATAATTGCATGTACACGCACAAGGAAGGAGGACGACTGCCATTGGGTCTATCTCACAACCTTTCCAAGTGAACATCAGGAATCGTCCGCATACATTAAACCTCAGTTGCTAGAAAACTAAATAAGTCATAACTATTGATCCCGTTGTGGCTAGAATCTAAAAACGGCAAACTAATAGTAATGTGGAATTTTATTTATAAAGCACTGAGGACAAAAACATCCAACTGCAATTGATCCAGTTGTAAATGGGTTTATGGAAAATAGAAATCTTGGCTAGTAGCCATTATCGTGAAGAAAAACAAAACACCATGTACTTTGTCCGGGTGTTATGAATGGTGTTAAAGGGCTTTTACTCTTGTTATAAGTCATTGAGACATGTAAGACCAAAAGTGAGGGTAGGGTTGTGCACTGATACTCCCGAAATAATGGCAAGAGCAAAATGGTTCAGGTAATGCCCCAGAACTCTTTTGTGCTGGCCATAGGTTTTTGAAATGATAGTGTGACACAGTGACATTGACATTTATGTAGTTTCCAAATTATTGGAAATCTAGAAGATTCTGAGCACTAGAAAGTGTTGCAGAGGTTCTAATGCATTACGGAAAGCTACAGCCTCCTTATGCCAACCATTGGCGTTCATAGATCTATGCACTAATATTATCTTTGGATTTAAATGACATCTATGAAAATGTTTAAAAGTGGAAAATTCCTTTAAGTAAACACCTGTAATTATCAAAATGTTTTTAAACTATGGTAAAATTTGCTTATTTCCCATCTGAAACATGTTATCTCATGAAGACAACTTTTTAAACAGAAACTGGCTGGCGATTAGCTGACCTCCGCAGGTTTGGCTTCAATAATCCCGGGCGATCAGCTGTTATTGCTGGGGAAAGATAGCACATTCCCCCTGTAGTGGCCACTGCTGGGGAAACATAGAGTTACGTGGCAGTCATTCAAATGGATAGCCGTTTGATACATGGTCATTGAGATCTATCAGCACCTGCCAGGATCCGTTATACAACAGATCCGTCATGGTGGACATGGTTATTTTAAAAAATGCATCCAATTCATAATATCCTAAAACGGAAAGTAAAATAAATAAATTTAAAAAAGAAAGTAATAATTCTAAAAATGTTGGGGTTGTGGTGTTATGGCTTTAATTTTTGAAAAATTAACAAACGCTTTCCGTCACTATGTCTTGTAGTAATATATGTTTGGGTTGGTATGAAGGATGGCGAAGGAATGACAATATCTTGAGCCTCCTGGTTTATGAATGAGAACGCAGCATCATGAGATTTCATTGCCTGACATCTGGATCCCACACACTTGAAGTAGAGGACATCATCTATGTACCTATCATAAGGCTATGTTCACACAGAGTTTTTTGCAGGCGGAATTTCTGCCTCAAAATTCCGTTTGGAAGTTTGAGGAAGATTTTCTTCTCCCTGCACGCCGAGTTTCGCAGCGTTTTTTACTGCGTTTTTCACCCGTGGCCTTTGAGCGCCGCGGGCATAAAATGGCGTGAAATACGCTTTCTCTGCCTCCCACTGATGTCAATGGGAGGTCAGAGGCATAAACGCCAGAAGATAGGGCATGTCCCTTCTTTCTCCTGCGAGACGGTTTTACCGCTCGCGGGAAAAAGATGCCTCCGCCTCCCATTGAAATCAATGGGAGGCATTTTCAAGCCGTTTTTGACAAGTTTTGCGGCGCGGTTTCCGCGTCAAAAAACTTGTCGAAAAACTCTGTGTGAACATGGCTTTGATTAATATTCCATATATATTAATGTTTGTTAATGTCTCAGAAGTAATCAATTGGGTTTTAGGAAAAAATAGAAAATTTAATGATTAATGTTTTAGGTGTCATTGGGATAGTTGCCCTATTAGGTATCAGTACAATCTTACATTACTAAAAAATTGTTGTTTAATACTGTCTCAGAAAAGTAGAAATTTGGCTTTCTAAAACAATCTACATCTTGGCTACTATTGGATGCTCTATAGAAAATTTGGGCCATGGACATGGTGAATGGAAAATGATAGTAATAATTAGTGCAATCATTGCTCTGGAGGTAAACAGTCAGGTTAGTACATGATATGTAGGCCAAATAACTATGGGTTAGAAAGACAAGAAGGGCCGAGATCAACAGTGGCAGGACACATTGGTCAAGAGGGAAGCCTTGATCAATAATATGAATTGAGAATTTGAAGCCACTTTATGTAACAAATCGCTAAAATAATAAATTCAGAATTCAAGTTATTGTAACTTGCATGGTTTACATTCCTTTAAAGGTTACATTGTAACAAGTGGCTTGCGTTTCTCTACACAGACTGTTGAATTGACTGCATGAAAGAAACAAGTGGTTTATAGGACAGTTCTTTATATTGTACAGCTATCGGGCATTTTACAGGTCTGAAATCTGTTACCGTGATGATCTGTTACAAAGAGCTCACAATCTAGCCAAGATAATGCAAAATAAAACGACTTCCACATTAACAAGACACCAGCAGAGCTCCTGCGTCATATAAACCTTCAATGCATCACACTCGGTAGAACGCAAGTACAAGCTGCATCTCTGTCTCCCAGCATCAATTACCATGCCAGGCTATCAGAAGAATCTAGAGGGAACCCACTCTTGTAATGGCAGAACTATAATCTATCTATCTATCTATCTATCTATCTATCTATCTATCTATCTATCTATCTATCTATCTATCTATCTATCTATCTATCTATCTATCTATCTATCTATCTATCTATCTATCTATCTATCTATCTCTCATAGTCTATCTATCTATCTATCTCTCATAGTCTATCTATCTATCTATCTCATAGTCTATCTATCTATCTATCTATCTCATAGTCTATCTATCTATCTATCTATCTCTCATAGTCTATCTATCTATCTATCTCTCATAGTCTATCTATCTATCTATCTCTCATAGTCTATCTATCTATCTATCTATCTCATAGTCTATCTATCTATCTATCTCATAGTCTATCTATCTATCTATCTATCTATCTATCTATCTATCTATCTATCTATCTATCTATCTATCTATCTATCTATCTATCTATCTATCTATCTATCTATCTATCTATCTATCTATCTATCTATCTATCTATCTCTCATAGTCTATCTATCTATCTATCTATCTATCTCTCATAGTCTATCTATCTATCTATCTCTCATAGTCTATCTATCTATCTCTCATAGTCTATCTATCTCGATGAAGCAGAGCTGAACTTTTCAATTATTTGATTGGGACTGAATCATTAAACATTTTGAGAGAACACAACTGCAGATTTTTCTGCAGTCCTGTGTAAATCTATACATAACACATTGTGATATATCAATGAGTTGTGTCAATTAATAAATCTCTACTACATTTAAATATATACCAAGGAATAAATTAAGAATGAACGAGGCAGTACATTGACAGTACATCATGTTTACTATGGGCAACATGGGAGCTCAGTGGTTAGCGCTGTTGCCTTGCAGCACTGGCGTCCTGGGTTTGAATCCAACCAAAGGCAAATCTGCATGGAGTGTGTGGGTTTCCTCTGGGTACTCCTGTATCCTCCCACACTCCAAAAATCATTCTGATGGGTTCAATGTGAGTGATGACAATCTAAAACTTGCAAATACAAATACTTTATAGAGATTAACCATGCTGTGCCTACTTATGCCAAGGACGTAATAATAATAATAATAATAATAATAATAATGACTAAAGCCCTTGTCTGCGTTTTATAGATATCAAATGTCAGCTATACCATCCAAAAACCAAGGGTCTGGAGCCAGGCAGATCTACAGTGGGTGATAACTCAAGTACCTCAACCAGCCTGCAGGGGTGGAACATTTTTGCACTTAAAACATGGATCCCTGCCCTTTCCCATCTCCTATTTTGGGAAGGGGTTGAAGGGTCATTTCACTTTCATAAAAACTAAATCTTAAAACCCCTCCCCCGCTGACCTCTTTCTGTTATCAATATTCAATAATAACAGTAAAATCTTCATAGCTGAAGAATGAAAAACGTAAATTTCCATGACGACAATATAGGCGGGGAAATCAATTCACAGCAAATGACACTAAAACATTGGAACATCTTAATGTTGTTGAACGTCACTATAATTTAAATGAATTTCAAGTGATGTAATAACATCCAGATAGGGAACCCTGAATTAAGTAACATGTGAGGACCAGTAGAGGGCGCCCTCATACTTCTAATATGCCTCTGTCTGGGAGAAAATACAAGGAAAACTGAAGCGTATGGCTTTGTTCCAGATGCCACTGCAAGCTCTACTCACATTCTTTTAATTTTCAGGTATTAAGATTTTTTTTCCGCTATGATTTGATCATCGTTAGTAAATTCACTTTCGCTAAAAGGTTTAGAAAGAGTTTAGTGGTGTTCACTAAACTACATCCAACACATGTGCAAGAGTCTGGAATTGGGGAGAGACACCGACATAAGCAGCCAATACTGGGATTCAGAACAGAGAGAAGGGAATTACATCGCAATTGGGAGCAGGCAATCCCGTGTAACCCTTTATGAACCAAGGATCCAACAACAGGAAACACAAGTAGGAGCTATAGATGAGCAAATTGTCTGATCCATCGCTTCTCCACCAGCCCAATTCTCTGTCAATCATGAATCTGGCCAATCGATTATATCATCTGTACTGGCAAGACAAGTTGTCATCACGAGCGTCACATATTTATTTATAGATCCATCATTATATATCAAATATGACGCGTGCCCCAATACAAACCTTTACCCTAATGATAGACAATTTGACCCTTTCACAACCAAAAATAAAAAAAACATAATCAGCATACAGACTATAGTCCAGAATGAAATAATAACACCTCCTAAACAATAAATACAATTCATAGATTATATGGAAACTTTCCAAACTAACCAAAGACCTTGAAGCATAAGCTAAAGACTCCGTACAATACTCAGTATCTTACAAGTGTAGTGGAGCGGAGATTGTCATGTGGTACACAATACGTTATCTATGGTTTTATATAGGACTGCAGGAAATCGACTGCATTATCTTTTTTCAGTGTTATCAGGATGCAGCCCTATAGAGTTAAATGACAGATTCAGCTCTGCTACATCTGTGCCAGTAAAGACATTCCTAGCTACAGAAAACAAGAAAATGTCATGCTGAAGTGATTTTCTAAACAATCAATTGCTTCTAGTATCAAATACAAGTTATGTCCCCCTTCCAAGAAAAAAGAAATTCTTATATACTAATGTTACACAAGGACAGTCTAGACTCTACACTTACTCTCCAGTACCCCATTAATCCCCAGTAGTCACTTTCTCCTATACTTCCCCCAGTAGTTTCTTACTCCCCAGTAGCCACTTTCTTTGCACACTGCAGTAGCCTTCCCCAGTAATCTCTTACTCTTTTATAGCCCCTTCATCTTATTCCTATGTTGCCCCTTCCCCTTACCTCCGGCTCTTTCATCTATTCTTTTCTGAGTTGTCTTTTTCTTTCCAGTATTGTCTTCCTCCACGTTATCCCCCTTTCTCTTAGTCCCCTGTAGTCTCTTACTCCATAGTAGCCTCTTCCTCCTACTTCCCAGTAGCCCCTTCTTCTTACTCTCCGGTTGCCCCTTAATACACTTGCTTCTCAGAAGAATCCTACACACAATCAGTAGACCTTTTCTCTCACTCTCCAGTAGCCCCTTACTCTTACTCCCAGATAGCCCCTATTACTGTTACTCCTCAATAGCCCCATTTCTTTCACTCCCTAGTAGCTCCTTCCACTCACTACCCGTTAGCCCTTTCTTTTCACTCCCCGGTAGCTCCTTCCTCTCACTCCCCAGTAGTCGCTTTCTCTCACTCCCCAGTAGCCCCTTCCTCTCACTGCCCGTTAGCCCCTTCCTCTTACTTCTATGAAGCCCTTTATTTATTTTACTCTTCAGTAGCCTTATTCCTCTCACTTCCCGATAGCCTCTTCCTCTCACTCTCCAGTAGCCCCTTCCTCTCACTCCCCAGTAGCCCCATCCTCTTACTCCTAGGAAGCCCCTTATTTCTCTTACACCTCAATAGCTCTATTCCTCTCACTCCCCAGTAGTCCTTGCCTCTCACTCCCCGGTAGCCCTTTCCCCTCACTCCACGATAGCCCTTTCCCCTCACTCCCCGGTAGCCCTTTCCCCTCACTCCTCGGTAGCCCTTTCCCCTCACTCTCTCTGGTAGCCCTTTCCTCTCACTCCCCGGTAGCCCTTTCCCCTCACTCTCCAGTAGCCCTTTCCTCTCACTCCCCAGTAGCCCTTTCTCCTCACTCTCCGGTAGCCCTTTCCTCTCACTCCCCGATTGCCCTTTCCCCTCACTCTCCGGTAGCCCTTTCCTCTCACTCCCCGGTAGCCTCCTACCTTCTGTATGTGTCAGCTTTTTAATGACGCTTTATTTTAGGTGCAGAAAAGTGTTTCGATGAAAGTTTGGACTGCTCACAGGTACTCCCATGCTGGTGATTAGAAAGCAGATTCATTGCAGTGCCTGAGTGACAGGTAGCAGCTCCAATGTCTCATGAAATGATTATGAGGAAGATCAGAATCCTGTTCAGTGCTCCTGCCTATAGCCCCTGCTTGTTGAGTTTAGCTAGCCGTTTAGACCAGAATGTCTTGGCTTTTGTCAGTGAGAAATTATTTAGAATCCTCTTTGTACTTCTATTGGTCAAACTCCTATCCACTCCACCGAACTGCTGGGCACTTAAAGCAACAGAGCATCCCTCTTCCCCAGCAACACAAAACATTATAAAAGAATAATGTCAACCTGATCGGAGTTAAACATACACCTTCCATACACCCAACTTTCCCCTAATATCTCCTGCCAAGTCTCCGGTGTTGTAGCCAGGGACCAGACACTGGCATCTTGCTGTTATTTGACATGCAAATGTGATCACCTGGGGAGTTCTTGTATTTTTAGTCTGAGAGCAGAGAGTTGGGAGTTGCAGAGAGATATAAATATTCCCTATTTATTTCTTTTTAAAGCCGCCTTTATGTAGCTGGCGCCATGACAAATATCTTGTGGAGCATGATTTATAATTGCTCTCCGATGCAAACAACATGTGTAACAACTACAGATGCAGCAGAGCCGACTTTGCCAGATACAGCAGAGCTGAGTTTATCATCTGGCACAAGTCATTGTACTATTACACTATGTAATCCATAGGACTGCAGGTGACCATACTCCATTAATGCAGCTTTAAAGAGTTAAATTACATATTGAGCTCTGCTAAATTTAAATTTCTTGTCTTTTACTTACTATTTATACATTATGTTAGTGCAAAATATGAAGTAAGTAAGGAAAAAATAATAATATTTGTATTTTTAATAATTTATTTGTTTAGAATAAAATTGAATAAATATTTAAAATATTTGTGATCACTCCAGAAGACAATAAATAATGTTGACATGTTATTTTACATTATAATCATCAGTATTATTTATTTATCTATGTATGACAAGATGAAAAATTACCGGTAATACATTTACAAATGCCCATATGTTAGCATAGGAGCTAAAAAGAATAATTATTATATAACGGATTAATTACAGATCTAGTAGAACTGAGTTTGTCATATGGCACAACACATTGTAATATCACAATGTGCTTTTCCATAAGACTACCGGTAAAATGACTGCGTTATCTTAACTGAGTGAGTGATCATAGTGCATAAAAGAGACAGTTCAATGACAAATTCAGCTCTACTACATCTGTAACTAAAAGCTAGAAAATGAGAAGGACCCACCTTTTTCAGTTAGTTTCCAATGAACACATCAACACACTTGTATTTTTGGAAATCTCAGTTGAAACTCTGGATAGTTTGGTTTGTTTTCTTGCAACTTCCTATGAGAAAGGCTAAAAGCAATGTGCAGCCTTGATGTTCTTGTGCTGTAGCAAAGATATTTAAATTATTGATAGTGGAAACTGCATGGTAAAGGCAGTGGAATCTCCTCATTAAATGGCTCCATTTGATCTTGTTGGAGAGAGAGACAGCTCATACTACAGGCACTCACTAGGGTTAGACACAAGCTGATCAGCCTCCTAGAGCTGTGAATGGGATGTGGGAGGGGAATCCACACAAGTCTGTGCTACTCTCTTTGACGTGGGTTGTCACATGACACTTCCCCGGCCTCTTAAAAGGCACACCGCTGAATGAATTACAAGCATCACAAACCCCCTGCAGAAGGGATGGGTCTCTCTCTTTCTCTGTCTTCTTCCCTTTTAATTAACCCTTTTCTTCGATAAAAACTTTATTATTTATCTGTTTATCCTTAAAGTACCTTTTTTTTTTACGCAAATCGAAAGAACAAATTCTGTATCGAATTATAACCCAATTTTTAAAAAACATCAACCACAGTAATCTATCTATCTATCTATCTATCTATCTATCTATCTATCTATCTATCTATCTATCTATCTATCTATCTATCTATCTATCTATCTATCTATCTATCTATCTATCATATAGCTATCTATCATCCTATCTATCGATCGATCGATCGATCGATCTATCTATCTATCTATCTATCTATCTATCTATCTATCTATCTATCTATCTATCTATCTATCTATCTATCTATCTATTTATCATATATCTATCTATCATCCTATCTATCGATCGATCTATCGATCTATCGATCTATCTATCTATCTATCTATCTATCTATCTATCTATCTATCTATCTATCTATCTATCTATCTATTTATCATATATCTATCTATCATCCTATCGATCTATCGATCTATCTATCTATCTATCTCCCTATCTATCTATCTCCCTATCTATCTATCTATCTATCTATCTATCTATCTATCTATCTATCTATCTATCTATCTATCTATCTATCTATCTATCTATCTATCTATCTATCTATCTATCTATCTATCTATCTCATATATATCTATCTATCTATCTATCTATCTATCTATCTATCGATCGATCGATCGATCGATCGATCGATCGATCTATCTATCTATCTATCTATCTATCTATCTATCTATCTATCTATCTATCTATCTATCTATCTATCTATCTATCTATCTATCTATCTATCTATCTAATCTCTTTTCCACCTCTCTATAGTGACAAAGGACAGAGTTGTCAGTTCTGTGTCTGGTCTCTTGACATTGCCATCAGTAAGGGTTCTCTGCCACTTTGTGCAGACAGCAATATAAATTCTACTTAAGAGCCTTCATCATGAAATACCACCTCATCTGTCACTTGGTTATTAGATATTGTAACCCAACAGCCTGAGGTTAGTCATGTTTCCTTCTGCTGAGACCAGATAGTCTCTGGGCTATCTTACTGTACTATCTCAAATATTAGGCAATGCATATTTACTGTGTTAATGAGAGCACAGGTGCCTGAGACAGCACAATATGCTATTAGACTGCTGCAAGACAAGGGAGTGATTGAACAGCATTGGGATTACACAGTTATTGACATATGCCTGTCTTATCTATCTATCTATCTATCTATCTATCTATCTATCTATCTATCTATCTATCTATCTATCTATCTATCTATCTATCTATCTATCTATCTATCTATCTATCTATCTATCTATCTATCTACCTATCTCATATCTATCTATCTATCTATCTATCTATCTATCTATCTATCTATCTATCTATCTATCTATCTATCTATCTATCTATCTATCTATCTATCTATCTATCTATCTATCTATCTATCTACCTATCTCCATATACATGGATATGTAATCTACCTTTTTTCTTTGTCTTCCACAGATCATTTGGAGACATTTTTTCCCCAGACGTGAGACATAGATAATGTCTGTGCAAGTGTCCATTACTGACATTAAATGGGACTGTTTATCACTATCTCCTGCAGGGATCTCGTATTAATACTGTAAAACAGGAACAAACATATTGATAGTTGAGAGTCTCTGATAAATATCATTTCTTTCCCCAGCATTGGTGAAAGGAGTCCCTAGGGGGCAGAACCACATATGCAGCGTAATGGGCAGAGGTTATCGTCTTTGTGTCTCAAACAATTTCCTACAATTGTGTTGTTTTTTTTCTTCTAGACACTGCACCATCCAAGGGGAAGACTGTGCAGAGCTCTTTGCAGAACAGTTTATGCTGGCAAGGAGAATCTTTTTAAAGTGTTTATTTAACTAATGATGTTTACAATTGTCTCATCCATTTGCCAGGATTTACGATCCATTATGGGCACAGGCTTCACTTTAAATATTTTTTCGAAATAGGATCTACATCTTCCTTAATTCTACACAGTCTGCGGAAAAAAATCGGAGTATGTACTGTTCTAAGACCAGACACAATGACATGGCATGGGGGGAGGGGGTTGGCTACAAGGAGTGAGAAAGTCCTCTACTGAAAAACTGTAATGTTCACATGACATCACTTCTATCTCAAATCCCAAAAACTAGGGGTTTATTTCTCATTTTAGGATAGTTGGTGGAGTCATGGAAATTATTTTATTTTTTGTGCCTAACTATATATCCAGAATTGAAGGTATCTATACATCTTACAGCCAGATAGTAAGATACAGCCTCAAATTATATAGCCATTTATTCTATCTTCAGTCTGATTCTCCACCTCAGTGCAAAACAAAAGCGTCATTGGAATCACCCAAAAAGTGCACAAGGGCCCCGTACCATCCGAGTCAGTAGGTCCCACAAGAGTCAAGTGGCCATCGTTTGTCTGTCCCCTGGTTTCTGTCTAGGGTCCCAGGGCTAAAAGTTCTGGTGGCCTTCCCCAGAAGAGAAAGCTTCGGGTTGCAATGGTGTGAGGAACCTAATGAACACATCTCCACTAGACCATCATGAGGGCAGTCCTTGTAACAGACACATGTGCCAAGCAAATACACAACTAGACATAAAAAATAATAATTGGCATGACATTATGGCCATCTCATTAGGTTTTTTTTTAAAAAAAAATTATTGAGTGGATCCGAGATAGACCTCCTGCGAGGGGATCAGAGACGGGCTCCCGCCTTCCCTGGCTCCCGACCAGGGAAGCTGGGAGCGGTAAGTACATTTTTTAAAATTTTTTTCTCTGATCTGGGGGGATCTGATTTGTGCGAGGGATTTCCGATCTGGGCAGGGGCATGGGGCCTAGCACGGGTATGGCGCCGCCCCACCCCACCCCAGTGACTTCAAGCACCCACAGGCTCATTACCGCTTGAGCACTTTTGTACCTCTGGCTTTTAAACTACTCCTGTAAACTAATTTTGTGGCTGCTAGTACTTATGGGGGCGCCTTTAGTCTCCAGTGTACAACGAACACTTAGAAATCTACAGATGTGTTCATTGAAATGCAATTTGTCATTATACCAATTCAATACAATATCGCATTATCCAGTAAAAAAATGTATACGTTAAAATGTTTGTAAATAATTGGCATTACTTATTTTATGTTGATCCTGAGTTACAACCGGTATTATGGCCAAGAGCAGCATTCACACGTCTGCTGGTTGTCATTTTAAACTTTCAACAACTTTGTTGTCAGACACATAATTAAGAGCTTAGCTATAATGCAGCAAGATAGCTATTATTTCCTACAAATTACTGTACAGTGTAACTGGTGTAAACAAGAAAATTCACACAATGCAAATTACCAGTGCAAAGACTTCACCTCTGAAGCCTACGGAATTGTGAATGCAGCTCTGGACTACAACACAAGCTGAAACTATCTGTAAAGGATTTATAATGCAATGTAGTTGTAAAGTTACTCAACTGTCTATGTAGCTTCATTCTATATGTAAACTGGCGTTCAAAGGTGAACATATACTTTAGTCTGAACTGTAGAACCAAATTAAATTGTGAATTGAAAATTTTATACAATTCGTCAAACCATGCAAATGGTGGAAATTAACCACAAAACATGAACTAGGTGAAATGATCTGCATTGCTCCACCCATTATCTTGAATTGAAGAATAAACTGGAAGAAAGCAATACTGTACTTTATCTTCAAAATGTAATTATCAACTGGAGATTTACACTTAATTAAAATCTAATAAACTACCAAACAATTTTACTCGGACTCCTCCAACCTTCCTATTTCATCATCTTTACTCCAACCTGCCAACCTGTTCTCAGACACAGGGAAAGGTCATGTTGTCATGTGCGATCATTCTCAGCCACCATGTATGACTGTTGTTAAGTATTTTCAAGAAATCGTGATTAAACAAATGAGATGTCAGTGTACCAAGGCTTGGCATCCCAGCATCTCATGCTATTAATAATTTTAATTGGCTGAGGTCAGCTATAACAACACTTTGTCTAATTATATTCCTGATAAATCTTTCATTCCGGGTAAGCAGTTTACGTGGTACCGAGGGTGGTAGGGTGGCAGCCTACAATACAGTACGTACTATCATGCCTCCTCTGCTGACTGCTCTAACTATCATGGACTATTGATCAATGTCAGCTTTAACCTGTCTGCTTCATAGAATATTACACTCATTCAACCCAAAATATTAAATCCCGTTCCAAAATGAGAAGCAGACACGAGCTGGACTGGCTATTCATATCTGCTGATGACAATAATGTCAATGTGATGCTAGCCTTTATTAAATGCATTCATGTCCATATGTAGATAACATGTCCATTTACTGTATTTAGTCATGATTTGAAGTATCTTATTTTTATTTGCTTGTAGATTTGTTTATTTTTTTTATTTTATTTGTCATTGTTTTTGTGTACGTCCACAAAAAGTAATAGATATGACATGGATACATAGATAGATAGATAGATAGATAGATAGATAAAAAGATCATAGATAGATCATGGACCGATAGATGGACAGATAGATCACATATGGAAACCATACATGGACATTTTGCATTTTATATTTTGTATTTCTTTACAAATATTAATACATATGTGATAGACAGATGTCAGATAGAAAAAATAGATAGATATATATGACAATTTAAAAATAAATGATCATATCTGTTTAAAAAACATATTACATGGGGGCGGAGCTTGCTGCGCTGAGCGATGGTAGTGTGATCCCGGAGCTCTACCTCACACTCGTCGAAACCAGCGGATAACACCGACAATTTGCCGTCAAATATGGGGAAAACAGGGAAGGACAAGACCAAGGACACTTTGGGGACCCCGAGACCTCCTAAATCACTACCGGAGATGGAGAAATTCTTTAAGAAAAGAGGGGCTTCTCCGGGGAGGAGATCCAAGATGGCGCCGGACAGAGCACACGAGGATCAAGGAGCAGAGGACTCAGACAGCTCATATGCTCCGTCGGAGTGTGCAGGAGAAGCGGACGCCGATCCTATATCAAAGGCTTACCTGAGGGAGACCCTGATGCAGGCTCTCACACCAGTGGTGAGTGAACTGAGAGAAATAAAAACGGATCTGCAACACATAGGTCACAGGGTCCTGGCGCTGGAGGAGTCACAGGCTGCAGTTATGGAGCGACAGGATACCATGCATACGACCGCAAAAGAGCATACTAACCATCTGAATGCCTTATACTTACATATGGAGGACCAGGAAAATCGTAGTAGAAGGAAGAATATTAGGCTTCGGGGTCTTCCGGAATCTGTCGCTTTTGATTCCTTAGCAGGTACTGTGATGCAGATTTTCTCCTCCCTGATAGGGGCTGACCGGATGGCTTCGCTGGTGATAGAGAGAGTTCACAGGGCGCTGAGGCCTAAACCTACAGCTACTGAACCTCCTAGGGATGTAATTTGCGGTATTCTTAGTTATGTACATACGGCAGCCATTTTAAAGGCCGCGAGGGACAATCCGGAGATAAATTTTGAAGGAACTAAGCTTGCGGTGTATCAGGATCTGGCAGCTAGCACGCTGGCAAAACGTCGCATCTTGAGGCCTGTTACAGAAGCGCTGAGGGCCAATAAGCTACCAATTAGATGGCTTTTTCCTTTTGGCCTGGCGACAATGAGAGCGGGGAGACAGATAACTATCCGTACGCCGGAAGATTTGGAGCGAGCTTGGAAACCGCTGGATATGGATCCGATTGATGTCCCCTCTTGGATGCCAGTGGCAATGGATCTCTCGAGGCCCCGAATGAACCGCCCATGGCAAACGGTGGGGTATTCCAAGTCACCTCAAAAGAAGAACCGTCTGCCGGTTGTGGATAATCCATGAGGTTCGACGGACCTTTAAGATGGCGGATGATCAGAACGAATCTGGAGCGGTAGTCGGTAGATAGTAATATCTAGGAATATCTTTTGATTTGGACTGCTGTCACAAGAAGGACTATCTGCTGGATCAGAAGGTCGTGATAGTCTGTATGTGAGGATGCCACACGGCAAATGCCTATTTTCTTTTGTTGCTTTGCTCTTTTTCATTTTCTTTAGCCCCTGTATTCCCCCTCCTGCTATTCCCCCCCCCCTCCCCCCCCCTCTCCCCCCCCCCCTTTTTCCTTCCCCCCCCTTCCCTCCTTTCTTCCCCTCATTCCTCCTTTCACCCCCCCCCTCATTCCCTTGTCCCCCCATCTGTTTTCCCTCTCCTCTTTAACCTTCTTCTCTACTTCTTCCCCCTTCAGATATGATTTCTTACGCTACAGGAGTGGGTTGACCTCACTACACTAATACCTTGTACATTTTGCTTGATCTGATAGTTCTATATTCAAAGTGGTGTTTCATTGTAATAACCTTTATTAAGCACTTTAAGTTTCGATGAAGTGTTTACTGTCTCATGGTGGGCTTTGTTTATCCCCCCCCCCCGTGGACAGGGGTCAGTTGTGAGGCCTTTGTCTAAGGGCTTTGTTTCTCCTTATTTCGGGATAATAAGGAGGATCGTACGTAATTTCTTTTTGTTTTATGTGTTTTTGTATGTCTTTTTATTTTCTTGTTTTTGTTTTTGGGAATGTTCATATTTGAAAGATATCTCCGTCTTCTGTATTGAACGGCTAGGGCTGGATGTCTCTTGGATGAAGCTCCATGGCTGGGGGTCTATTGAGCTAGTATCTGGTCAAAAATATAAATGGGTAGGTTGAAATTTTGCTCCTTTAATGTGAAGGGACTGGGATCCCCTCAGAAAAGATCTAGGGTTTTTGGCTCTTTACGTATACAGGCCCCTGAAATTTTATTCTTACAGGAGACGCACTTCCGACCGACACATATTCCTACGCTACCGGTACATACATATTCACAGTGGTTTCATAGTACCTATTCCTCTAAGTCACGGGGAGTATCTATAGCTATTCATAAGAATGTCCCTTTTCAGGTGGAGACATCCAAAATGGACGAAGGAGGGAGATATCTTTTCTTAAAGGGCCAGATGTACGGAATTAAGTTTACGTTCGCTAATTTGTATGCTCCCAATGTTGGGCAATATAGATGGTTGCAATCTACTTTAATGTCCCTTAAGGCCTTTACAGAAGGTCAGCTTATTTTGGGTGGAGACTTCAACGTTTCCCTGGACTTGCCGATGGATTCCACCTCGTTAGTGCAGGCGGTGACACCTCTGATGCTCCGCAAACTTAAGGTGCTCATGTCTAGATTGGGCATGGTCGATGCTTGGCGGGTTGGGAATCCATCGGTTAAAGATTTTACATTCTATTCTGCTCCTCATGGTACATATCATAGAATAGACTATTTTTTCCTTCCCTTGTCTCTGTTAACGAGCCTGCAGCACGCCGAGATTGGAAGTCTCACAGTCTCTGATCATGCGCCAGTTAGTATTGTTTTGGAGTTGGGGTGTGTTCCTCAAAGGGAATGGCTCTGGAGACTCAACGACAAGATCATAGCTCAGGACGATAATAGTGCGTCTTTGGCCTCTAAATTGGAGGAATTTTTCAAATTCAATGATTCTCCACTGGTATCCAGACCCATTCTATGGGAAACACATAAAGCGTATATGAGGGGGGAGCTTATTGCACTAGCCTCTTATCTTAAGAAACAACGGTCTAAACGGATTCTTAGCCTAGTGTCACGGATATCTGAAACGGAGAGATTGCATAAACAGGGGGACCTCCTTGTAGATTATAAAGGGCTGTGTTCATTGCGGCAGGAACTTAGAGACCTACTAAATTACAATGCTGCTAAGGCGTATAGAATGGCTTGTGGTCAGACATACATGCATGGAGATAGGGGATCTAAGCTGATGACTAGGTTAATCAAACAAAGGCAAGCTAAAGTGTTTATAGAAGCTGTTAAAACTGAACGAGGGGACAGAGTAACCTCAACGCCACATATTGCTAAGGCCTTTCAGACATTCTATTCAAAATTATACAATTTATCTGCTTCTGTCGAGGGGGCCCTTAATCCTATCTTAGATAAACAGGAACGCATTAATGCTTTCTTGTCGGGCATAGTAGCTCCTCATCTCACTCAAACTCAGTGTGAGACGTTGTTGGCACCTGTCACGAAGGAGGAGGTGGAGAAGACCTTAGATTCTATCCCCTCGGGGAAGAGTCCGGGCCCGGATGGGTTGCCTATCTCTTTTTATAAAAAATTTAGAGATCAATTAGTACCAAAATTCACAGAAGTATGTAATTCCTTGTTGTGTGGATCCTCTCTCCCTGCGCAATCTTTAGAAGCCTTTGTTACTATTCTTCCCAAGGAGGGGAAGGATCCTGAGCAGTGCGGAAGCTATAGACCCATCTCGTTATTGAACTGTGACGTTAAGTGGTGGGCAAAAATTTTAGCGACACGCATGCAATCGCTCTTACCCTTAATTATAGGAGAAGAACAGGTGGGATTTGTGAAGGGGAGAGAGGGCAAACACAATGTGAGTAGAGTTTTGCATGCTATTATGCAGGTGCGTAAGTCCGGGGGTTCTATGGTTTTGTTGGGTACCGACGCCGAAAAGGCTTTTGACCGGGTCTGCTGGGAGTACATGAGGAAGGCGCTATTGAAGTTTAATTTCCCAATCACATTCATAGATGCTATATTCTCACTATATAAAGGGCCCTCTGCTAGAATTCAGGTGAATGGATCCCTATCAACCCCCTTTCCCATATCGAATGGAACTAGGCAGGGATGTCCCTTGTCTCCGTCGCTTTTTGTTATAATGATGGAGCCCCTGCTATTAAAATTTCGTCAAACTGAGGGAATCCAGGGTCTTAAGCTTGGGGGACGCATACATAAGACAGCGGCCTTTGCAGATGACCTGTTGCTCCTGTTTACGAACCCACTTACAGCACTCCCGCGGGTTCTAGATGTTTTTACTCAATTTGGGGATATATCTAATTTTAAAATCAACTATGGGAAATCTGAGGCCATGGGTATATCAATACCACATGACAAGTTAAAACACTTAAAATCTATCTCCTCGTTTAAATGGCAAGACTCGGCCATCCAATATTTGGGCGTTAAAATACCGGCGGATCCTAAACATATCTTCTCCATGAATTTTGCGCCTCTTGTCCCGAAAATCCAAAAATTTGTAAACAAAATCGACATTCCCTTCCTCTCTTGGATGGGAAGGAAAAATTTATTGGCCACCTATGTGCTCCCACAGATCCTGTACCCATTGCAGAATATTCCCATAGACCTTCCGGCTAGCTATTTTAATAGATTCAAGAGACTATTTACTAATTTTCTATGGAGAGGAAAGCGCCCCAGATTGGCTCATAGGTTACTTATCCTAAAAAAGAGACAGGGGGGATTATCAGTACCGGATATAGGGTTGTATTATACAGCGATCCAACTTCTCCGCTGGTCACAGCTAGCTAATGATTCTCTCAAACATGGATATCTGGATCTGGAAAGAAGGGTCCTCTCGGATGAGTACTTGCATTTACTCTGGATTAAGGCACCGTTACCCCCAAAAAATATTTTAGTCAGTGACATAACGAGAGGTATGCTCAAAGTTTGTCAAAGGTCTACAGTATTGAATATGGCTAAGGGGGACCTCTCTCCAATAGCTCCATTAGGGACTCTACCCTATTTTAAGGAAAAGGACACATCCTTAGGGGTGATACTAAGGCCTTTACTGGGTTCACTGCGGGTTAGGGAGGTCACTGCTAGGAGGGTAGTTCCGGATTTACAAGAGCTAATAGGTAAAGTAAGGGAAACTGGAGAGGCTACATGTGCTTCGCCCGCGACATTTCTTCATCAGAGGGGCTTTGAACTGGCGTGCTGCAGGTTCTTGACTGGAGCCCCTGCCCCATATCCGGATCCTACCTGGATGGAAAATTACACTCTCATGCCTCAGTCTCCGATCAGGGCTCTGTCAAAGATTTACACCAACCTTTTGTTAGACTTAGCCCCAATCAAACCCTGTTTCTTATTGGCGTGGGAGAAGGAGTTAGATATTATCCTTACACAAAGGGAAGTGTCCTATATTCTAACTAGATCCCATGGGTTCTCGTGCTGTGTGAGACATCAGGAGAATTCCTACAAATTACTGACCCGCTGGTATAGAACCCCTGCTTACTTATATCAGATTAGGCTTATTGCATCGGATGTATGCTGGAGATGTGGCATTTTTCCTGGGACCTTATCTCATATATGGTGGTTTTGCCCCAAAATTAAACCCTTCTGGGCTCAAGTAGAAAGAGCTATTAATGATATAGTGGGAGGCTCGGTGGAGTTGACGCCCACGCTGATACTTCTATGGCTTCCATCTGGAGACTTCACCCCTGTACGCAGAGACTTAGCTACTCTAATGATCTCAGCGGCTAAACTGCTGATACCGCAGAAATGGAGAAGTGAGAACCCACCATCGATAGATATGTGGTGGGCCAAAGTACATCAATTACACTCAATGGAAGAGTTGGTGGGCTGGCATTCTTTCTCTAGGGCTCTGTTTTTAAAGGTTTGGAAGCCATGGAGGGAATATCATAAGAAGGAAGGTACAGGAGGGTGAGGGGGATGGGTGGGATAAAGAGATAAAAAAGTAGTGGGTAAGTAATGAAGGAAGGGGAAAGGAAGATGCGGAGTAAACGTTCAATGAAGGTCAACATGTGAGGGGATTTGTGGTCTATTGTCCTCTTTAACTGGGGGAGGTGTAATGGATTGGTGTCAGACCCTGCAGGGGGTGCTAATTAGGAGAAGGGGACGTCCAGGAGACAGCCAGCCCTATGGATATATGGATATAGGGATATGAAAGTATTAGCGAGCTCCGGTTCTTATAATATACGCAGAAGATCCAATATGCTGGAGATATGGATTGTTCCTTATGATGTGCAATTTTCTTTTCTTTTTGTTCTGAATGTAGTGTATTGTGATTTATTTTATTGTTAGTTATGGTATTGTATGTTATTTTCTTTTCTTTGTATGTATCTTGATAGGAATCCAAGAGGAAATGACTTTGTTGTGAAACACATCTTGAGGATCTAAAATATGTGGGAATTGCCTAATTGCCTATTTGCAATTTGGATTGCGAAAGTCATTGTTTCTATTGCACTGCCTTTATATTGTTAATTGTTAAATGTCAAATGTTAACTTCATATGCTGAGGTCATATGATGTATGTGTTTACTGCAAGTTGTTGTAAAATACAAAATAAAGAATTTATAAAAAAAAAAAAAAACATATTACATGGTACTATATGGACACTGTATACACTATCTGGACACTGGGATTCGATATCTGGGCAATATATGGCACTTTCTGCACTATATAGACGCTAAATTGTAGAGGCACCGTATGGGACATGTGGGCACGGTTTCCATTATTTATCTGGACAATGTACTCTCTGGCCAGTATATTTATTGTTTATCTGTGAGCAAAATGTACTATTTATCTGGGTGTTTTTTCTGGACAGTGTATTAACTGTTATGTGGGCACTATATGAACCATTGATGTTGGCTTAGTATGGTGGCATAATTTGAGTTCTGTATGGCAGTGTATTTGACTCTGATTGTTGGTATTATTTAAAGGGTAACTAAACATTCAACAAACTTCTGACATGTGGTAGTGACATGTCAGAAGTTTGGATTGGTGCGGGTCTGAGCACTGAGACCCCCACCAATCTCTAAAACAACGCGGCAGATGTGCTTGTGTAAGCGCTGAGCCGCTTCGTTTCTGTTTGGCTTTTTCTGGAAATCAATGTAGCCCAGTATGGGCTCAATAGAAAGTCTATGAGCCCGTACTCCGTTACATCGGCTTTCCGGAAAAAGCCGAACAGAAACTAAGCGGCTGAGTGCTCACACGAGCACGTCTGCCGCTTCATTTTAGCGTTCGGTGGGGGTCTCAGTGCTCGGGCTCCCACCAACTTCTGACATGTCGCTATGACTTGTGAGAAGTTTGTTGATCGTTTAGATACCCTTTAATAATTTGGGCACTGTATAACATTAGCTTAGCTATGGCTATAGAAGTATTGTTTGGGCTATGTGTGGTTTTATTATTTGGCACCATTTCTTGGAGATTATATTGGGGTAAGATTTGGACACTATGGCACTATGGCACTATTAAAAGCCGTTCTGATCAGCCTCAAAACATTAGTGTTTTTTGAAAAAAAAAAATGCAAACATTTTGGACGGAACTCCAAAAAATATAGAACAATCAATTTCTAAAAAACGTACTAATGTATACACTAGGCCTCATTGCTGCAGGATATTACCTCACTGTGTAAAAAAAACTGTATTATGGCCTGCAGTGATGAATGTTATGGCCACGTTTTGTTGCATAACTATGAAAGCCATGTCACTGAAGCCTAGAACATACACAATCTTGACGGGGACCAGCAGCAAGCAGCCCTGTGGGACCACAGCAGGATTTTTTTTTATGGTAAGTATACCGTATTAGAAATGTTCTATTTTACTATTTTATACAGGTCTTTCAGGGTTTTAGCCAAATCTGGAGGAACCCATTTTAAAGTATATCCTATTAAAACACAGTGTCATCTCCTGTCTTTTACAAAAAAATTAAATATTACAACGTATAGTGCGCATCCTAGTCCTTAATGAGGTTGTCCAGTTTAGAAAACCCATATACATATACCTGCTTAATTAATTCTGACTTAATATTAGTGGGATCCTCTGTTCAGGATCCTCATCTCTTGAAAAGCATGGAGAACAGTTATAAAGAGTGTCTCTCACTCTGGAGGACCTGTCCTGTCCTGCATTACATGGACAACCCATTTATTTGAATCGTAATATTGTAATATTTAATTTCCCCTGTGGTGGCACTGCAGGGAAATTCAACACTTACTCCCAGGTTTCCCCACAGATTACAGCTGAATGTTGGGGGTCCCAGGAGGGGGATACTTTGTGATCAGCTTATTGTCAAGGGATCTTTCTTACAAGTAGGGATTGTCCAAAGTAGAGAACCCCTTTAATGCATGTTCTGGCAAATGCCCCCCCCCCCCATAGCCTATTTAAATTGCTTTAAATGATGACAACTGGAACATAAATTATTTGGTGTTTTTATAACATATCATTTTTTATGTAGAGTAAAAACCTATGGACAAAAACAAATAAGAATCTCAGAAATCAGCCAACAAAAAACATGGTCATAATGACTAGTGATATACCAGCCATAGAGACAAATCATATAACTGCTATGACTGTGATTTACGTTGTCTGGACCTGAATTTCGCCTCTCTGATACACCAAATCTCAATACTGAAATTTTTTGCTAGTGTCCGGCCTACTCCTTGGAACACACTACACAGCCCCTATCGTAGTCCCGATCTAATAAGGTTGTTTATTACGCCTTCCAAAGGGAGAAATAGTGGGGCTTGTTGCAGACATTTGAGGGTTCGTTACCCATTTTCATTGCTATGGTACCTTTGTTCTTCCTTAACAAATCAAGAATGAAATCAGACAGTAGCCAAAGTTTAGTAAGATATATTATATTCAGCTGTAGAGGCAATTTTTGAAAAAAATATTACAAAAAGTTTGGCCATTTTGTTCGTCACTGTTGAAATAGCTTCTTAGAACCCATGCTAAAACCATCAATTTTTTATTGCTGACAGAATGACTCATCAGTTGCTGAGAAGCTAATCCAAAAGTGACCACTAATAGGGCTGCGCTTCCTGCACTAACATGGCCGACCCGGACAAAACAGATAAATGCCAAGATCTCTGTTAGCAAAACAAACATAATTGCCAAACTTTTGCTGCTACTCTAATTTCTGTTTTATTAATATTTTTATATAGTTTTACATTTTGGTGGGAAATTTCATTTTTCTTTTTACGACTTTTAAATGTTGAACGTGCAGCACAATTTGGGAAATCTAAATTTAACACTTAGTACTGGTATAGTAAGTGAGTTTATCATTAAGTTAAAACCTTCAGAGTATCTTGCAGCGTTTTGCTGTGTTCATTGAAATACAAAGACCAGACTAAACCTTCTGCTGCAAATATTTGACGGAACGCTCTTAATTACTATGTACTTTACTTGAGGTATCAATCACAGCTTTGCTTACATGTCTGTGCTTCATAAATGATGGAGGACTATGAAAGAGTCCTCAAATCTTGAACACTTTAGCTTTCTCTTAGAACACAATTCTCAGGCAGTCTAGCAACTTTCGCTATGAGCTGAAAATCCATCATATACCATCATTGTCCCACCTGCGTAAAATTGTACCCCATTATTGTTTTGTTTTGTCATGTGCAGATGGTGATCAAAGGGGATACCCCATTACAAGGAATAGAAGGGTGGTATTTTTATAGAATGAAAACTCTTCTGCTTCTAGAAATATATCTCTATATGTAAATGCACTGCATATACTTGTGTCTAGATAACGGATAAAGCAGTGGAATGAGATTAGGAAAAACAAAGATCTTTTTCCAGAAACAGTGCCACTGTAGGCTGGATCTGGTATTGCGGCACAGCTTCATTTAAAGAGGTATTCCGGTTAATACAAGTTATTGCTTATTTGCTAAATAGGTAATAACTAATGAATTCATGGAGGATCTGACCGCTAGGACCCCTACCGATCG
Source organism: Rhinoderma darwinii (assembly GCF_050947455.1). Taxonomy (NCBI): domain Eukaryota; kingdom Metazoa; phylum Chordata; class Amphibia; order Anura; family Rhinodermatidae; genus Rhinoderma; species Rhinoderma darwinii. The sequence goes on from NC_134695.1 coordinate 55,096,263, forward strand.
TTAGAATGTGGGTTCCGTTTGCCCCCAGCTGCAAGCCCACTGCCAGGAGGATTTGAATGGAAGCGTGGTTGAGCATGCACACTGCTGCTCCATTCAAACACTATGGTACTGATAGAAACTACCAAACCGAGCACTCTGCAGTTTCCATCAGTGCCATAGACTTTAAATAAAGTAGCAGGGTGCATACTCGACTATTTGAATCCTCATGTCAGCAGAATTAGGGCTGGGCGGATCTGGGGACACAAAACTCCCATTCTGGCAATCAGTCTGGATCCCAGTGGTCGGACCCCAACAAACTATTAGTTACCACCTATCCAGTGGATAGGTGATAACTTGTAGCAACTGGAATACCTCTTTAAGTGAATTGGGCTAAGCTGCAATATCAGATACAACCCATGGACAAGTGGCGCTGTTTTGGGGAAAAAAGCTGACACTTTTTTCTATCTCACACAACCCCTTTAATTATTTGGACTCAACCCATACCCTTAAGGTTCTCTTACGCGGACCATCCTGGGCCGTGTAAACGAGTGCCAATCAACGAGACAGTTACTCCGATCGCTCGTCCCCATACATTATTATCATGTCAGCAGCACGTCTCCCTGCTTACACAGGGAGATGTGCTGCCAACAAAAATAATATTTTTCATTTTTAAAATGATACGATCAGCAAATGAACGACAACAGTTTACACAGGGCAATTATCGGGAACGAACGTTCAGTGAATGCTGGTTTGCCCGATAATTGGCCAGTGTATAAGGGCCTTTAGTCATATGTGAGGCTGCAGAGGCTCTACAAAAAGGTTTATATTCATGTATATTTGCTAGTGTGTAATGTTAATGCCCCTGGCTGACAGTGCCTCTTTCCTTTACTAAACTGAGATACATATTATTAATCTATTCTGTGTACGGTCAACCTTTCTATTTCCCAAAAGGCCTTGAAACTGAGCTACAGCTGCCCTGCGAGATCATAACGCAGACAAAAACAAATTCAGTCCAGAGAAACATGTTTTGTCAGTTACTCCTATGCCCAAGGTAATATGTTAATGGGTTTGAGATGACAAGGAAGGACAGTGAGATTGCAGGTAAGGTCAAGAACACATGTAAAATAAAAATAAAAAAACTAGTAGGGAGCTAGAGACAGCACACATCATTGGGCAGCTGTTGTGTTGACTCTTCCCATACTATTGTCACGTGTGTCCACATCAAACCATGACATTTCTTTAAGTTGACAAATGACTGTGTGAAACTCGTCACTTTAAACTTTCTCTAGTTGTTAAAATGCTGGAGGCTAAAACAAACAAATCCATCCAAAATGACTAGGAATGGTCTAGGACTAGGACTACATGGTCCAGTAGATCACAGGGAAGTTGTATTTTAGTGAACGAGTATTTTAGCACAGCAAGTTAGTCCTCCGCGTGGTATAAATTAGGAGCTTAAATATTAGAGACTTTTTATGCAATTCATGGAGCATACAAATGAAAGTGTCATAATATACTAGAAGACAAGCAATCATTGGTTGAGCGACGTAATCGTGATGGGACATGTAGTCAGGGGGGATTTACTAAGACCTCACTGCTCCTCTTCACTTCTCCCCTTCGGGTCCCCTCAGGCTCCCTCTGCATGCCGTGCCTCAAACAGGGACCTGACGCTGCCGGCGCTAGTACATTGTATTAGCTGCAGTCTGCTGAGGCTGCCTGAAGGGACTCAGAGGGGAGAAGCGAAGAGATGCAATGAGGGGAGCATACATCTTTTTTTAAATTGTCCAATGGGGATTGGGAAGGTGGGGTTAGTCCAATTGAGGGGGAAAGGTAAAGGACCCGTTCCCTTTTAGTAAGCCATGCCGGCTTTTTTTTTTTTACAAAATTGTATTTCTGAATTAACGTGCAGACTAAAATTCCATTCTGATGTACCACTCGACATTCAATCCAGCGACCAATGTTCTAGGAATCCTCCCACTCCATCCGACATCCAAAACAGTCCCAAACTCAATTTTGAAACAGTCTCAGCCAATAGTCTTAGAAGAAAGAAACACTAGTAGCCCTGGATTAATGGTAGCATCAGCTCAATGATAGGATGACTTATTTTAAAACTAGGTTAGAAAGTGTCCTGCTCACCCCCATATGCTGGACCAAGGGAGTACAAACCATGGAGAAAAATCATATGGCTTCTATGAAGCCCTAGGAGAGCGGCCCAGCCCTGTTTGGTCCCATTCTCATTGCTTTAGGTGGGGAGAACGGGTTGAGGACTCCTCTCTAGAGGAACTTGTTTATAATCAAGGGGTGGGGAATTGGCCCAAAGGTCATAGAAAGGGCTTGGGGGTGAGGGAACAGACACCGGCAGGATTGGATTAGCCCACCAGAGAGCCAGAGGATCCTCCAGTGGGCCAATGCTCTGACACAATAATGGACCTTAAAGGTCCAACAGAATACAACGCCATTTGGAGCCAATCGCTTGCCACTAGGGTCTATTTCTTATGGAATGATTCACAAATTACCTATTAGACCTCCTGTATGTACAATGTTAGCAAAAAAGACTGTAATTAAATGAAAAGTGGACATGTACACTTCTGGGTCCTCAGAATCATCTCCTCTGCTTGTCCCAAGGAACACTAGTCCGATACTGGACACCAGGCTCGTCTATCCTGGGTGTTAAATCTGGCACCATAAAGGAGGCCCCATTTTGATCTCTGCTATGTGGTCCCCCTTCTTTTGGGCTTTTGGTCTTTCTTGTGGTCTTCCGCTGTGTTATACTGATGGAGTTTTAAGAATTATTCTTATTTGGAGGTGGGTATATGTAATGGCCTCGCACCTTAATCTGTGATTTAGTCTTTGTCCAGTTACAATGTAGTAGCATGAAGCCTTAGCAAACATTAAAATGTGGATTGTGGGTTACTGTCCTATAAGGAAACAATTTTAGTATATACTCTTAAAGGAACAGATTGTAGTCACAAAATGAGTAAGGCATTGTACTTTGCTAGATTGAAGTAGTGTAAACGAATCATTACCGTATGTCTACATTCCTAGGGAACTTTGTCAATGTTAGGAATGCAACTTTCCTCTTTTTTTTATTCTGTTCAACTCTATGTCTTTATTCTTGGGTTTTCCCATATCTCTCACACTTGGCTTTGGCCAAAATGACAGCTCTGCCTTTGTTTATAAGGGGTTGAAAAATGACCTGTTCCAACATCATGCAAGAATTCAGACCATGGCAACAGTGAGATGCGGAATGTACTGCCTGGCACAATAGCACAGTCTAGTTGTCTGTCAAAATTCAAGATGACACATTTTCTTTAAACAACTATACAAATTGAATGAGGTTTGGACAAATAATTCTTCTTACTACTTAAGCTGGGGTCTTCTCGTGCAAATGGAAACTTGAGTCTTCCAAAATAATTATTTAATTTAAGTTGGGTGTTTTTGTCTTTATTATGTAATTTAATTATTCACACATTGTTGTTTAGGTGAAGTTTTTGCTTGATTTTGTTTAGCCAAAAACCAAAACTAGATCCCAAATCATCCTTTTATCAACTAAGGTCCCATTCATATCACATATTTTCCTGTTGTTTAGCGTATATGTCAGAAAAGCTCCTGACGTATACACTAAATGTGTCCATGGGGCTTAATTAGCCCGACAGAGGCCAAAAGAGTGTCCTTTTTGCTTCCATCGGGCTGGTATACGTTGCTATACTTTTTTTTAGGCATGGAATAGCGCAGTAGACTACGCTATTATATACAGTGGGATCCTTACTGTGCAGTATATGTTTTTCTAACATGGGAGTCCAGAAGTATGCCACTGTATGGCATTCATCGCAGGCATCCGTTAAAAGTATACATCATGAGCTTTTTAATAGATTTTCATGACGTATAGGTTAAATGGATGACATAATAGTCTATGGGTGACTGATGCTTGTGATTAGAGACTGTTATGGCATTCATTTAACATATATATATATAATGAAAATCTCATGAGGTATGCCTTAAATGGATGCCATAATAGCCTATGGGTGACGAATTCCACTGTTGGGCATTTGTCACAGTCTCTGTTTAAAAAAGCATGGTGGCATGTGACAAAGTTAGCCCTGCTTTACATGACAAACTCAACATGTCATCGTGTTTATATCTATGTATAAAATAAATAAATAAATAAATAAATATATATATTTATTTATATAAAAATAGAAGTGTAAATGTTTTTCATTAATCATCAAAATACAAAGCGAATAAACATTAGAGAAATCTAAGTCAAATCAATATTTGATGTGACCACACTTTGCCTTCAAAACAGCATCAGTTCTTCTAGGTACACGTGCACAAAGTCATGGATTTTGTAGGATTATATTCAGGTGTATGAATAACCAATTATACCAAACAGGTGATAATGATCATCCCTTTCATTTGAAATACAGTCATTACCTGTAACAGAAACATCTGTGTAGTAGGCTTAAAACTGCGTGAGGAACAGCCAAACTCTGGTACAAAGGTGAGGTTGTGGAAGACAGTTTCATGTCACAGGTCCACCATGGCAAGACTGAGCACAGCAACAAGACACAAGGTAGTTATACTGCTATAGCAAGGTCTTTCCCCTGCAAAGATTTTAAAGCAGAAGGGGGTTTCAAGATGTGCTGTTCAAGCTCTTTTGGAGAAGCACAAAGAAACGAGCAATATTGAGGACCGTAGACGCAGTGGTCGGCCAAGTAAACTTAGTGAAGCAGATGAAAGACACATCATGCTTCCCTTCGAAATTGGAAAATGTCCAGCAGTGCCATCAGCTCAGATCTGGCAGAAACCAGTGGGACTCAGTTACACCGATCTTCTGTTTGGAGAAGTCTGGCCAGAAGTGGTCTTCATGGAAGAATTGTGGGCAAAAAGCCATACCTTCGACGTGGAAATAAGGCCAAGCAAACACATAGGAACTGGGGTGCAGAAATATGGCAGTAGGTTCTCTGGAGTGATGAGTCAAAATGTGAAATATTTGGCTGTAACAGAAGGCAGTTCGCTGAAGGGCTGGAGAGCGGTACAATAATGAGTGTCTGCAGGCAACAGTGAAGCATGGTGGAGGGTCCTTGCAGGTTTGGGGACTTGGTCAGTATTAATGGTGTCCTCAATGCTGAGAAATACAGGCAGATACTTATCGGACTATCTTCAGCGAACAAGGAGCCCTGGAAGTGATGATATGGCCCCCACAGAGCTCTGATCTCAACATCATCAAGTCTGTTTGGGTTTACATGAAGAGACAGATGGATTTGAGGAAGCCTACATCCACAAAAGATCTGTGGTTAGTTCTCCAAGATGTTTGGAACAACCTCCCTGTTGAGTTCCTTCAAAAACTGTGTGCAAGTGTAAGTAGAAGAATTGATGCTGTTTTGAAGGCAAAGGGTGGTCACGACAAATAGTGATTTAATTTAGATTTCTCCTCTGTTCATTCACTTTGCATTTTGTTAATTGATAAAAAAAACTATTGACAATTATATTTTTGAAAGCATTCTTACTTTGCTGCATTTTTCACAACTGCCTAAAACTTTTTCACAGTATATATATATATATATATATATATATATATATATATATATATATATATATATATCCTTCTCCCTTAATTTGTTTTCTTTGTTTTTTTAAATGATACACTAATAACCCAATAGCATAACATTACTTATATATAAAAAAATTCTTATGATGTAAGAACTGATACCCTTTACCAAGGAAGCCTACAGAATTGATATGGTCAATTTACTTACAAGAAACAAGTGAACTAACCCATAATTGTAATCAATGTATTGAGGGAATGTCAGAGTATGTTTGTTTGTTTGCTATGAGTTGCTACTGATTTGTATTTTTTTCCTTATTTAATGCAATCAGACTATTACAATGGGCAGAATCACAGACTTTGTATATGAGTCCATTATTATACTTTGCAGCATATGGAGTATACACTTAGGGCATGCCCCCACGTGGCGGATTTCCTCCGAAACTGTCCGCATCAATGCCGCACAGAATCTGCGTTGCAGATTCTGCGGCGGATCTGCCCAAAATGTGCAGTAAATTGATGCGGACTAGCTGCTGCGGACTGCGGGAAAAGTGCTTCCCTTCTCTGTATCAGTGCAGGATAGAGAGAAGGGACAGCACTTTCCCTAGTGAAAGTAAACGAATTTCATACTTACCGGCCGTTGTCTTGGTGACGCGTCCCTCTTTCTGCATCCAGCCCGACCTCCCTGGATGACGCGGCAGTCCATGTGACCGCTGCAGCCTGTGATTGGCTGCAGCCGTCACTTAGACTGAAACGTCATCCTGGGAAGCCGGACTGGAGACAGAAGCAGGGAGTTCTCGGTAAGTATGAACGTCTATTTTTTTACAGGTTGCTGTATATTGGGATCGGTAGTCACTGTCCAGGGGGCAGAAACAGTTACTGCCGATCGCTTAACTCTTTCAGCACCCTGGACAGTGACTATTTACTGACGTCTCCTAGCAACGCTCCCGTACTTACGGGAGCCCCATTGACTTCCTCAGTCTGGCTGTAGACCTAGAAATACATAGGTCCAGCCAGAATGAAGAAATGTCATGTCAAAAAAGCAAGACGCATCCGCACCACACATAACATGTGCATGACAGCTGCGGACTTCATTGCGGAATTTAGAATCTCCATTGAAGTCAATGGAGAAATTCCGCCATGAGTCCGCAACCAGTCCGCCACTGGTCCGCAACAGACAGAGCATGCTGCGGACACCAAATTCCGCTCCGCAGCCTATGCTCCGCAGCGGAATTTTACGCATCGTCTAAACGAACACTTCTAAATAGAAGTGGAAGTCAATTGAGAAACGGCACCGCTGCGGATTAACGCTGCGGAGTGTCCGCAGCGGAATTCAAGTGAAATTCCGCCACGTGTGAACCCAGCCTTATTCTTTTCAATATATCTATCTAGATATTGTTTCACTTGTTAAGCAGGGAAGATGGTCTGTCAGTATGACAGATTTCTGTATGTCAGGCCATCAGTATGATGCTTTAATAAAGCTGTACTACAAGGTACAGCTTTATGGTGTATGGTGTATGGTGGTGGAAGGACAAGTCATGGTTTATGCCTATTTTTCCCCCTCACTTATCTGATCCATTTCAGCTACTTAGACCCTTCTTTTTCAAAGGGTATACACATCAGAAAAAGTTATGCTATCACCAGGATATGCCATCAATTCATGATTAGTTATTGTGTAACCACAAGTGAATGTGGCTTTGTTGCAGGCGACCAAAATTCACCAAAGTAGTCTGCAGCTTGGAATGTGTAAAAAGTAGGGACGTCTTTATAGACATGGCTGTAAATTTAACATAAAAAAGCTTGATAACAACTATGCAAGGTAATCTTTATAATGAAGCAAATAAAAGGTGGCGTAATATATATATATAGACGGCGTAGCAAAATGGTATTGTTAAATAGAGGGAAAAAACATAAATAAAATGTAAGAAAATATATATATATATATATATATTACGCCACCTTTTATTTGCTTCATTATAAAGATTACCTTCTATACTCAACTACTCAATTTTCTCCATAAAAAGTAATAGAGGAGGAGGTGCTGGGTAATGGGGCATAGCCACATTGAAACACAATTGCTAAATTACGGTGCAATCACACAGAGCGCCTAGAGCAGCAGCAACAGTAAACACAGCTCTGTCTATAGCCATTATGATTGTCAGGCTGTAGATTCTTGGTACAAAAAAACCCCCTCAAAATAATAAAAATGAATTACAATTCACCCTTCAAGAAGACCAGTTTATCACTGTAAATCTCAGAGTAGAAAAAAAATAATAATAATAATAATAAAAATATATATATGCATTTGTTTTGTATTTTGATTTAATAATATCTTTAAAATATCCTAGTATTATTATTATGATTAATATTATTATGTTTTCATCAACTTGAAATTATATGTGATAAATATAATTAAAAAAATATATTTTTGATGTGGGTGTAGTATGTCAATTGCCCATAAAGTGCAGTAATAAGTGAACCGATTCTTCTAAGCAGATTACAGGTTTGTACACCCACATTTCCGTCTTAATTATCTCCACAAGGATGAGATAGTTAGGTATGATCTATAGCTTTTCCCAGTGTCACTGTGCCCACACACCTTCTGTAATTCATGAGCTACCACACACCTTTCATACTAGTTGGGCTACTTAATTATCTATTGTGCCAGATGGAATCCCTGTCAGCCAATCAGAATGGATATTTCAGAGAGAATATTTGATTAAAGATATTTATATGTGCAGTTGTATTTTTACTTTATTTTTTATAGCTTCTTTTTTATTATGCATTAAAAAATTGACATATTTCACCATCCACGATGCTAAATTAGAGAACATTGATGCTGTCAGGTGACTGTTATATATTTATATTGTGTAAACATTACATTAAGCATACTGCTAAAAAGGGAGATGAAACTAATTGCAGTTCTCAGTTTATTATGTGGCCAAATCTGGTAAGTAAATTTTCTCTGTTAACCACCCTTTTTATATATATGTATATATATATATATATATATATATATAGCCAATATTATATTACTTATATTTTCTTGATATGTTATATATGTATTATATATTTATGTTAAATTCTTCTTTTTTGTATACTGATGTTATTTATGTTTATATATTTAACATTTTTGGGAAGTTGGAAACAAACAGATAAACCAAACATTAAGCAGTCATATTAGACAATGATTAAAATGTTATGGGTAAGTTCACACACGGCAGATTCGTTGCAGACATTTCTGTGACTGAAAAATGCAGTCCATACATGTAAATGAGGTTAATTCTGCAGCCTGGGCATGGATTTCTGGAAACCCTTATTCAGATGAATGGAACGTTCACAGAAATTTTTGAAATAAATCTGCAGTGTGTGAACTTATGCTAAAAGTCAGCAGAGCCAAATCCTATTTGACTAAAGTGATGGGAAATTTCAAGTGGGTGGTGATCAAATACATCTCTTGTTCATGTAACTTGTTTTTCAGCATGTAAAATGTATGTAATATTTATATTTTATTTTATGTTAATGTCGTAATATGATGATTAGACAGCCAATGATAGGTATGATATATGCTATTTTAAGATTTATTTTTCTAATGCCAACATTAAGCTGTTATACCCATTATTTTTATATATGTAAACACCGTATGGATTATTTACACAAAATACAAACAGACTGATGAGTACTTCTATGTGTATATGTGTTTAAACAGATGGATAATGAAAGCAAAAAGGCATACTAATGTTAAATCTAAACAATATTTTCCAAATATTAAAACTTTTTGAAATTCTTAGTGTCTAGGTAAGATGTAGAATAAAAAGTCATCTCAATTAGACTATTATATTTTTGTCACCAGTGTTTCAGTTCATTTTTTCAATTTGTTGTATTCCCGAAAACACTAGTGTGTTTAGGCTAACCTAATAATAATAACAATAATAATAATAATAATAATAATAATAATAATAATGAAAATAATAATAATAAAATAGTTGTAATAATAAAAATAATAATAACAACAACAACATTAATATAATAATAATATTAATAATAATAATAATAATAATAGTGATGATAATAATAATAATAATAATAATAAGAATAATAATAATAAGAATAGTAGTAATAATAATAGCAGTAGTAAAAATAAGCTGTCAATGAAAATATGCAGTTACATGACTTCTTTGTACTATTATTACTATTTGAAATTACTACTTCTACTATTATTAATATTCTAATTACAAAAAAAATCCTACCCCCATCTAGCGACATGTATAGTACACAATGAAAAAATGTTTTGTATTTTAACAATTTTCTTACGTTTATGTTTAATAATTATTTTCAATAGAATAATTTACACAATTGGTAAATCTAAACTCAATCTAAAATCAATTGTTGACAAACTTTTATTGTGAATATTTGCATTACATTCTTCCATACTGAAATCTAGGAAAAGTATTTAGACCGTCGATGCTACTGTTTAAATTCAAGCAATCATTATGTTGTTTCTACAATGAGAAAATTAGGGCACATTCAGACGTGGCGGAATTGCCGTGGAATTCCGCTGTCGACAGTCCGCACTGGAAATCCGCAGCAGACAGTCTGTCCATTGCTTTCCACACCTTTTTAGTTATCTTCGTGCAGACGTTGCGGACAACTCTGCTGCAGACCATAGGCTGCGGTGCGGAATTTGGTGTCCGCAGCATACACTGGCGGTTGCGGACTTGATGCGTACTTGTGGCGTAATGTCTCCATTGACTTCAAAGGAGTTGCAAAATTCCGCAATGAAATCCGCAGATGTTATGTGTGTTGCGCAGATTATGTGCGGCATTGATGCGGACAGTGTCTGCAGAAATCCGCCACGTCTGAACATGTCCTTATAGTATTTGCTGTTGGTTTTGGTAAAATGTAAGAAAATTTTCTTAATAATAATAACATGCATGGTGGTACATTTTTTTCTTTTTAACTGATAAGGCTATGTACACATCTGAATTCGGAGTCTCCATCTCAGATTTTATTAAAACAACAGATATCTTGGCAGAACCAGACGGTTTTCATTGTAAGTCAATGGGGGCCATCGGGCGCCGCTGATATCCGCTGTGTGATGGTTCCGACACTGCGTTGAGGCTTTTGTTATAAATGGAAGCCATGATGCAGGTGTGAACAGAGCCTAACATTGTTAACCAACATTTATAAGAATGTTTTTCCTCTATAGGATTTTTACCAATCTGAAGAAACCCAACTGTGTTCACGTCTTGTTCTTATACAGTAAAATATTTTAATCTGTCACATGATGGTCTGAAAATCCCAAAAATCCAGCATGTAACAAAAATAGTCCCATGCAAGATTATCATACAAATAACCCAATAGTCCAGCACATCACAATGGTCAATGTTGTAGGTGTTTCAGTGTGGTTGAATGGGTGGACCCAGAGAGGATGATTTGAAACTTATTATGATAAAGAATAGAGGATCGACTTTTGGGGTGCAAAAATATGTTTGTCATGACGTCATCTCGTTGGCACTGTTGTATTAATGTGGACAATTTTGAAACTCACAGGAACCATTTAGTAGTCCTGTAGGCTCCGGCACGCAGACTATATACTGTATATATATATATATATATATATATATATATATATATATATACATTAGTTAGATGCCAATCTTCTATTATTTATAATAAGGACTTCTCAACTTCTCAGTAAATCTATCTCCAATTTTGTGACACATTAGATAATCTTTCATGTTGTAGTACCAAGGATTCTGCATTGTTGGACTTTACACTATTTATATTATATGTTACCCTAAAGGAATTTAATTCAAAGTAGGGTTAAAAGCTGTGTTGAAGAAAGTTGATCGATTAATCCACATTGAATATAATTGTGTGTGAATTGCCTAAATTAATCTTTTAGGATTTTGAGGATTCCCCTAATGCTAGCCATAGACATAAAGATTTTTCACACAACAGAACTGAACATGACGGATGAAAACTGTCCACACGTAACGGAATTGCTGCAGAAAAATTCTACAGCAATTACGCAGAAAGTAGCAGTAAGGGCACGTTCAGACGTGGCAGAATTTTTCCGCTGCAAATGTTGGTGCAGATTTGGGGCAATTACGCAACGAATCTGCACCAACATTTGCATATGTGACAGGTAATTCAGACGTTGCAGATATCACAGCGGACTTACCACAGATTTAATTTTTTGCATTGCAAAGGCTGAAATACGCAGTGAAATTCCGCTTCTCCGAAACAGACAGTGCATGCTGCGGACTCAAAATTCCACACCGCAGCCTATGGTCCGCAGCGGAGTCTTCCACAACGTCTGCACGAAGATAACTAAAATGGTATGGAAACCAATGGACAAACTGTCTGCTAAGGATTTCCACTGCGGACTGTCCGCAGCGGAATTCCACAGCAATTCCGCCACGTCTGAATGTGCCCTAATTCCGCTGTGGAAAAACCGCACCATTTCCTGCGTTCCCCACTGCAGAAAATGGTGCGGAATTTGCTGCGTTTTTTTCAATGCTGGGATATGGTGACATCTCCACTGAAAAATACAGCAATTCAGTCCACTTTCCGCAGCAGGAATTGACATGCTGCAGTCCGAAAAATACGCACCGCAGGTGAATTTCTTCAAGGAAAATTTACGCAGCGTGTGGATGAGATTTGCTGCATTTGATGCATTTTTTTCAAGTCGGTGATTTTCAGAACGGAAATTTTATGCAGCGCGTGGATGAGATTTGTTAAATCTTACCCACTATGCTGCTGCCGTATTCCGCTGTGTATTTTCCGTCCCCCCAATTCCGATGTAAAATACGTAGAAATTCCGTTATGTGTGAACAAGCCCTAATTTTTACATCTATGTTACCAAACTGATTAGATATGACATAATGAATCGACATTTCAAATTTTCTTGTTTTGATTTACATTTTTTATGATTGAACATTTTTGTAGTGTTATGACAATTTTGGCAATTCTACAGATTTTTACTAATAATGAGCTTTATGGCATATTAAATAGGATTATTCTAGTTATTTCAACACTATCAAAAAAATGTCAAATTTAGCATTTTATCCAGAATGATGTCTGTCCAGATTAAGTCTACTGGTATTTTTTTTGTTATAAACTTTACTTCATTTTCTTATTTGACAAGGAAAAGTCTTCTGGTGTTTAAAGTGGCAAAGATTTTATTAAAGTCAAAAAAAGAAAAAAATGTTCAGAAGGAACATTTTATAAAATAAAGAGTATATTGTGACGTTCACTTTATCATTCTATTTATATACCGAACATTTAATCTATGATATCTAAAGACATTTGCTGCACTAATTACTGAAAATTTATTTGCTCAATGGAAAATCACTATTTGTTGACTTTTGATACTATTGTTAGACACACAATTCGGCTTTCAAACTCATTCTACATTCCAATAATTTATTTCCTAATTTGAATTGTTGTTTTT